>NC_040018.1:33951432-33955600 GCF_000972845.2 Larimichthys crocea | reverse complement strand
CTTTTGGGGTGACTGGGGATACTTTGGGGTGACCATATGTGACTTTAAGGGTTAAGTAGTGTGACTATGATCAGGCCCCTCTGACCTCCAGGAGGAGAGAGGCTCTGTGGAGCCCAGCTCTGCCCAAGGATGTGTGCAGGCTGCTGGGTGTGAGGTGAGCCATGTCAGGGCCTGCTTCTGGTTCGTGTGTGTGTGTGTGTGTGTCTCTGTCTATCTGTCTGTCTGTCTCTCTCTGTCTCTCTCTCTCTCTCTCTCTCTCTCTCTCTCTCTCTCTCTCTGTAGGCTCCTCTGACCTCCAGGAGGAAAGAGGCTCTCTGGAGCCGAGGTTTGCCCAGGGATGTGTGCACGCTGCTGGGTGTGAGGTGAGGCATGGCAGGGCCTGCTTCTGGTTCCTGGTTCCTGGTTCCTTGAGATGTGTGCAGCCACCACTCTGTGTGTGTGCAGGCAGAGGCCACAGTTGGTTAGGGTGAGGAGGGAATAAAAAAAACCCCAAAACAAAGTCCACACACAGCTGGAGAGGAAATAAAACCAAAGTCCACAGTCGGTGAGGTTGAGAAAAAACCAAAGTCCACACACAGCCGGTCTACCAGGACCACGTGAGGAGAAAAAAAACCCAAGTCCACAGCCGGTCTACCAGGACCACGTGAGGAGAAATAAAACCTAAGTCCACAGCTGCTGAGGTTGAGAGAAAAAACCTAAGTCCACACACACAGGCGGTGTACCAGGACCACGAAAGCTCCGCGGCTGTACCAGGGGCACGAAGAAGGAAAAACGTAATAAATGAATGAAATAAAGTAAAATAAAGGTAAGGAGAGGCTGCTCCAGGCTGCTGGTGTACCATAGTCACGAAAAAGCGTCATTAAAAGTGCTTTTTGAAGGTTTTCTGCGGCCGGCAGCAAACGACTGCTTATGTCGGGGCCCCCCCCCACTGGTCGAATGTCGAGGTGGGAAAAATTAAAAAAGGCAAAAACGGGGGAAACGAAGCGCTGCCTAGGTGCCTGGTGTACCAGAGGCACGGAAGAAGGGGAAACAGTGTCATTAAAAGTGCTTTTTGAAGGTTTTCTGCGGCCGGCAGCAAACTACTGCCTCCGTAGGGGGTCCCCTCAGGGGTGCCACTGTTGAGGTAGGAAAAAATTTAAAAAAGCAAAAAAACGGTGCCCGGTGTACCAGGGGCCCTAAAAACGAGCAGCAGTGTCATTAAAAGTGGTTTTTGAAAGTTTTTTTCTGCCGGCAGCAAACCACTGCTTATGAAGGGGTGCCACTGTTGAGGTATCTGCACGATTATAGGGAGAGGCGTCCGAAGAGAAAAAATCGAAAAAAAAACTAAGTCCACAGAAGTGAAGTGAGTTCAAAACCTAAGTCCACAGCATGTTAGTGAGTGCTCCGGAGCCTCACTAAGCCCGGTCGAGAGGCCTGTGAGACCCGCCATCGGAGGTCCCCTGCCGGCCGGCTCATCGCCGGTGTTCGGGCAGGAGGATCCTCCGGCCCCTGCGGGTCCATCCAACCACCTACCCGGGGGGAGGGTGCCTAAGAGCGGGCACGCAGGCTCGGATGGAGACCCTGGTTCTCCAGGGTTAGGGTGGCGAAATAAAACCAAAGTCCACAGCTGGTGAGGTTGAGATAAAACCTAAGTCCACACACACAGCCGGTCTCCCAGGACCACGAAACCAGCAGGCGAACGAGGCTCCGGCCAGCGGGGGCTGCTGGTGTCTAAGCCCGGGGGGAGGGTGCCTAAGAGCGGGCACGCAGGCTCGGATGGAGACCCTGGGTCTCCCGGGACCACTCCCGGGATACTTTTGGGGCCACTTGGGATACTTTGGGGTGACTGGGGATACTTTTGGGGCGACTGGGGATACTTTGGGGCCACTTGGGATACTTTTGGGGCCACTTGGGATACTTTTGGGGCCACTTGGGATACTTTGGGGTGAATTGGGATACTTTTGGGGTGACTGGGGATACTTTTGGGGCGACTTGGGATACTTTGGGGTGACTTGGGATACTTTTGGGGCCACTTGGGATACTTTGGGGTGACTTGGGATACTTTAGGGTGACTTGGGATACTTTGGGGCCACTTTTGGGGTGACTGGGGATACTTTTGGGGCCACTTGGGATACTTTGGGGCGACTGGGGATACTTTGGGGTGACTTGGGATACTTTGGGGTGACTTGGGATACTTTGGGGCGACTGGGGATACTTTGGGGTGACTTGGGATACTGTGCCTTGGGATACTTTGGGGCCACTTTGGATACTTTGGGGTGACCATAGGTGACTTTAAGTGTTAAGTACAATTACATTACGCCAAAAGGAAGTAGTCACACTCTGGAAATACATGAAAAGATATTTTTTTTATTCATGTATTTTAAAAAAGGTTGGAACATATATTATTATTATGACATTTTACACAAATTTACCTTAAATTACTATGAACATTTTTATACACACACACTAAAAAAACTACTATGAACAATGTTATATATATATATATATACACACACACACACACTAAATAAACTACTACTATACTACTATACTTATACCACTATTAACACTGAAAAATCTTTTTTTTTCTTTTTTTTTCATTTTACACAAATTTACCTTAAAGTACTATGAACATTTTTATACACACACACTAAATAAACTACTACTATACTACTATACTACTATCTTATATCGTTTTGTGTCAGACAACCTTGCCTCGAGATGTTAATACGCTCGTGACGACCCAAAAAAAAGCCCGTTATTTGACGCTCAACCCGCAACACAATTAACGTCAATTTTTTCTGCAACGTTCAGCCTCAGAAAACATTAAAACAGCTAATAATTACAATATTATTGGTAAATAGTGTCAGCCGGGACTCGAATGAGGACTCAGATGCAGAGTTCAGGCGGAAAGAGCTTTTATTTGAGTCTTCAATAACCCTCGAAAGAATGAGGCTAAAAAGTAGGCCTGAATAAGAGAAACAAAAAATCACTCCGAGAGGAAAACACTGAACTAGGTAAATCAAAAATAAACAAAAATCAAAAATCACTCTCAAGAGGGAAAACAACAAAGGGGCTAAACTAGGACGCTCTGACAAACACTAAGCTAAACTCTCAGAAACAAAAAGGGCTAGGCTAAGAAAATCAACAGAAATCACTCTAACAAAGAGGAAACCAAACAAAAGATCTCTAGAACTATGAAGCTAATACTATGGCTATGAAATTACAACAAAAATCACTCTTACGAGGAAAAAACAAGAAGATCTCAAAAGCAAGGCTATGACTTTGGTTCGGATCGAGGCTTTGGTGCACGCTAGACAGACGAAACACTTCGCACAGGACAAGGGAGACGCACAGACAATATATAACACAGTAATGGGGAACAGTTGGAAAACAATCAGGGCAGGGAGAAGATCAGCCGGTGAACACTGAGGAGGCAAGTGACCTGAAACGAGAGGAGAGTTAACTATCAAAATAAAACAGGAAATGACAAGACATAAACAAAAACCCAGCTTGACCTCACGCGGTGTGACAAATAGTGCATATAAGTTCAAGTTTTCAGTCAGAAAACACTGCCTCAGATGTTACTGCCCATAAAAGGTAAAATAGAACCCGACGCTTAATTAACGTCAATTTCGGCAGTCATAAAAGTCACCAAACACAAGTTAGGTCTCAGAAAACATTAAAAAAGTTAATACTTTGGGGTGACATAGTGACTTTAAGGGTTAAGTACAATTACAATTACGGCAAAAGGAAGTAGTCACACTCTGGAAATACATGAAAAGATATATTTTTTATTATGTATTTTAAAAAAGGTTGGAACTGAACATATATTTATTATATTATTTATAACATTTTACACAACAAAATACCTTAACTTATTTAGAACATTTTTTATACACACACACTAAATAAAACTACTATGAACAATGTTTTTTTTTTTATATACACACACTAAATAAACTACTATGAACTATACTATACTATACGAACTATACTTATACTAGTATTACTATCTGGTGAACATTTTTTTTATACACACACCACACACACACACAACACACACACACACACTAAATAAACTACTATGAACAATGTTTTTTAATACACACACTAAATAAACTACTATGAACTATACTATACTATATGACTCTAACTTATACTACTATTACTACTGTGAACAATCTTT
>NC_040018.1:33874997-33951422 GCF_000972845.2 Larimichthys crocea | reverse complement strand
TTTTTTTTTTTTTTTTTTTTTATTAACATACCCACACACACACTAAATTTTTTTTAGCACCTTTCGTTTGAGGTGCTTGGCCGACCTTGGTGAGAGGCCGACCTTCACCTTCACGTTCCTCACAATTTTTGAAATGGCGGCTGCCATCTTCTTTGGTTTTTCCTTCAGAATGAAAAACAGAAACACAATTAGCTCAGTGAATGTTTATTATGGTGTTATAGCAATCGCATGGTTTCAACTTACTGCTTTGCTGCCTCCCTCCACCTCCCCAGGTCCAGCAGCAGCAGCAGCAGCAGGAGGAGCAGCAGCAGGAGGAGCAGCAGTCTTGTTCTCCTCGAGGGCCAAGCAGACGAACAAGTCTCTTATCTGCTTGGCCCTCTTGAGGTTTTTGTGTAAGGCATAAAACCTCTCCTGAGTACTGGCGCTGTGGCACATGAACGAGGAGAGGTTTTGCCGAACCTCGGAGTCGTTCCTCTCGAAGTTCTGCGTGAAAGATAATGAGGCTTGTATCAGTATAAAATCACACACATTGATGAATTGATGTGTTTTGTGTTTTTGATACTCACATGTCGACACAGCGGTCCTTACATCCATGATGGATGGGGCCCCATCTCTGCCCAGGCCATCCGGAAATAGCGGACCAGGTCCTTGGCCTCTCCACGACCCAGCGAGGTGAAAAAATAAGGATTAGTTGGGACGGCCCTGGAGCGGAGGCGGAGCCAGGTCCTAAACCATGCGTGTTCCTCCGCATCCAGGTAGAGCTGGGCCGTCCCAAACTTCCTCACTGTTTTGTGTTCCATTACCTGCAGAAGACAAAATATGACAGAAAGCAGAGAGGTCAGTCAGTGGTATACAGCTGTGAAGACAACTTTTAACCGACTTCAAAGATATCAATAAAGAGATCCATTTGTTACTCATCCTTGATGGAGGAAAAGACCCAAAGAAAACAATTATAATGATACTCACGTTGATAAGGTATCCAAGCTGGTCGTCCCCGATGGCCTCCTTCACCTCCTTCACCCTCATTCTTGTCAGGACACCGGTGCGGTGTCCATAAATGGATGAAAGGTAGGCCGCGAGGTACCCAAAAAAACGGTACCTCGTCCTGGGGTCGCGCGGGCCTGCCTTCTCGATGTCCTCTGAAACGAGAGTTAAAGAGAGAAGAGAACAATAAGATTTGAAGCTTTTATGGCACTGCAAAAAAAAAAAAAAAAAAAAAAAGAGGCGCGTGAGCGAGGGAGAGGCATTACGGACTCACCCAGCAGAGAAGGCATCTTGGCCCGGGCCAAGGCCTGGCACCTGGCCAGATCCTCCCGTGCTATTAGCTTTTGGCCCTTCCCTTGCTTGACAAGGGCTTGGTGCCCAAGCACGGTCCGGCCCAGGTCCCGGTGGAGCTTGCGTAGCTCCCGTGTGACCAGCGATGTCTGCCCGCTGGTCACACGGGAGTGTTTTGGTGGGGTCGATCTAAAAAACTCAATAAAAGAGATGGCCTGACCCACATATAAGATCACCGTCGTCGGGGCCAGGCCAACCTTTCTGAGGATAGTAGGGTAGCTGTGGAAAGGAAAAAATTAGAGAGACACATGAGGCATGCAAGAATAAATGATGATGAAATAATATAATAATAAATACATATATTATAATGAGAGACTTTTTTGGGGGACTCTTTAGGAGCAGCACTTACATCTTTATTGAGTGACATTAAAAAGGAACTCCCAGGTCCAGTGGTTTGATGCTCGACCAGCCGAGCTGCAAAAACTTGAGGAAAATTTTTGCCCGGCTGGCCTTGGACACCGCGTTCTCCTGCATTTTTTGAGTCCCTTCTGGGCAGAAAACAAAATCTGCATACTCCTGCACGTAGGAGTCTGTAAAGATGATTAGTGAATGTAGCATGAACACACTCCACCACATACAGCTCAAATGTGAACAATTTGCATCGTGTTCTTTCTTACCCAATGACGTGCCAAGGAGCACGTCCTTCAGCTTTGACCCCCTACTTCGGCCCCTGAAGTAGGGGGCGATTGCTCTGAGAAGCACCTTCTGCCTCTCGTTCAGAGGATTTTTTTCCTAGAAGAAGAAAACAAAACATTGTTAACACCAATGCTACATGACCACATAGCCCCATCGGTCCTACACTTGGTCAAGATTTTTAAAATTTTCGAACTAATCCATCTCACTCACCGCCTCCGATTCCTCCAAATCTTCCTCCGGAGAGGAGATATGTTTCTCCTTGGCCTTCTTTTTTTGAGGGGCCTCAGCACTGTGGGTCTCCTGGGTAAAGAGAGAACAACAATAATGAGACATGCTTGAGTGACATACTTTGGCCTTCGGTTAAATCAGTGGTTCCCAAACTTTTTCTGCAGGGCCCCCCTTTCTGAAGATTAGAATATTTTCGAGACCCCCCACACTGACACAAACATACAAATCTTTTGTTTCTAAACTCCACTGGACTTTACTTAACATTGTAAGTCATACAAAATGGCAACTTCTTCCTGAACAAAACTAAAAAAAAAATGACAAATCACCTTTACAATTATTAAAAGTGACACTGCATCATGTATCATAAAATTTTACCAAGTAATGGTGTTCATGGCTTTCGACACATCTTCTTATAAACTCCATTCCTGCATGAAAGTGGCCTTTTACACTTTACCAGCTCTCTGAAGAAAATAACAAAATCCTGAACATTTAACTCTGCAAAAACTGCACCTTTAATGTCCACATCTTTTCAGTGACTGGTGTGGGCTTGCTTCATGCTGCAGATCTTCTCAAATCGGGGCTGCAGCTGTGAGACTGCTACTCTTAGTTCATTTTCAATGTCCAGCTTTGATCTGTATTTAGTCTTGATGGAGGCCACAGCAGAAAAACCTATCTCACATAGGTAAGACGTGGCAAATGGAAGGAGTGTGGCCAGAGCTCTTTTACCTAGCAGTGGGAAATCTTTCTCCACTCCAATCCAAAATGCAGCTAGTGTCTTAGACTTAAACTCCAGCCTCATTGTTGAATCAGAGGTGACATCAATGAACTGTTCATTCTCTGTAGTGCTGAATTCGGCAGGTGGTGTTGCACTGAAGGGGTCTCGGATCCAGTCATATTGTGTAGGATCCTGCACTGGGAAGTACCTCTGGAAATGCTTTTGGAGGGCAGAGATGTGAGCTTTCATGCATGGGATCACTGTGTTCTGCAGCTTGTTGACCTCAATGAATGACTTCAGGTTCTCAAACGAGTCTATATTTCCCTCTGTAACTCGCTGCTCCCACATCTCAAGCTTTCTTGTGAATGATGTGATTTTATCTGCCAGATGTGGAAGGTGTGTGTTGCTGCCCTGCATCTGCAGATTTAGCTCATTGAGTTTTTGAAACATGTCACTGAGGTACGCAATTTTCATGAGGAACTTGTTGTTGTTAAACTTGTGGGCAAGTTCATTTTCCTCCTCCTCCAAAAAGATGCGGATCTCATCCCGCAGTTCAAAGACCCTGGATAAAACCTTCCCACGTGACAGCCATCGGGACTCGCTGTGAAACAGAACAGCTGTGTGGTCGGAGCCCATTTCCTCACACAGTGCAGAGAAAATACGTGCTTTGACAGGTCGTGTTTTAATGTAGTTCACTGTAGTGATGACATCCGTCATAACATCGTGCAGGTCGGGACTCAGCTGTTTAGACGCCAGCGCCTCTCGGTGTATCATACAGTGTGTCCACTGCACGTTAGGGGAGACGCGCTTGATGAGCGCTTGCAGCCCCCTCTTCTCCCAGCCATGGCCTGAGCCCCGTCTGTGCAGATCCCCACACAGTCCTCCCATTTCAGATCGGCCTCTCTCAAGTAAGTGTCAATTATTTTAAACAGTTCGTCTGCAGTGGCTCTGCTCGTCACTTGTTTGCAGAAAAGCAAATCCTCCCTCAAATCATCGGCATCAATGAATCTGACGTATGTTATCAATAAGCAGTCTTTATTACTGTCAGTCGCCTCATCCATCTGCAGAGCAAAGCGTCGGTCCCGTATCTTGTCATTTAGCTGCTCTTCTATGTCTTTTGACATATCATAAATACGCCTTGAGATAGTATTGTTTGAGAGAGGAATGGCCTTTAGCTTGCTGGCAGTGGCTTCGTCGATCATAGTTGAGACCATGTCGATCGCAGAGGGAAGTATTAATTCCTCGGCTATAGTGTGTGGCTTTTTACACTGAGCAACTCTGTAGGAGGCGAGCTGAGCATTTGCAGGCAGGGATGCTGCTTTAGTAAAGCGACTCTGCTGTGCACGACAGTGTGTGAGTTTATTTCTGAAGAACTCCACCGGCTTGTCTTTGTGCTCGAAATGTGTTGTCTCCAAGTGGCGTTTTAATTTGTTCGGCTTCAGACTGTCGCAAGCTAGTATTTTTAGACACACAACACACTGTGATCTTTCCTCATTACCCACTGTTGTGCTGGTGAAGCCGAGTGCGAGATATGCCTCGTCATATTTTCTTGTCTTTGCTTTTGAAGTTGCTACATTTGGTGAAGATTCATCATCTGGTTTGCGTTTAGCTGGGAGCGCTGTCACAAACTTGTCCATGCTGTTATGCTAGCATTGTAACTAACTAGTCATTCATTTAGCCGTAGCCTTGCCGCGCCCCCGCCCCCCAGTTTGGGAACCACTGGGTTAAATGATTACAGCACCGTATCACTCTAATCGGTTATCTTCTCACCTCAGCGAAAGTCAGCCTCCACTTTCTCTGGCGCTGCTGCTGCTGCGGCTGCGGCTGCTGGGGGCGTGTGGGCTCCTCCACCGAGGAGGAGGAGGAAGTTGGCTGGGGCTGCGGCTGCCGGTGGCGTCTGGGCTCCTCCACTGAGGAGGAGGAAGATGGGGGTGGCCGGCGCAAAGCCTTTAGCTTTCTCTGCAGAGGAAAAAAACAAACAGCAAGAGAAAACGGGGATGCAAATTAATGGCAATGTAATCTGATTTAGCTATTCAGAGAAATTAATTATGAATAGTTTGTATATTTGCTATTTATTTTTCATTCACTCACCTTGTAGCGGCGGACCCGAGCCTCCAGGACTGCAACCTGGGCCTCCAGCTGTTTTGCCCTTTAAGTGCTTGTCCAAGTTCAATATGTGGGGCAAAAACACCCTGGAATGGGGCAGGGGCCGGGGGGGATGACGGTTCGGCCGGTAGCCAAATTATTTAAGATGGCCCTTTCTGTGGCGTTGCTCACCCGGTGTATTTCTCGCAGATGTTTAGCCACCAATTGCAGCGTCTTGCCACAAATGGGGCAAACACTGCTCGACTTTGGCTTTGTCATCTTTGAAATAAAAGAAAGAAAAAATAGGTTCACTGACCTAGCAAATTTAAGATGGTAAGCAATTCTGTTCAGCCTCAGAAAACATTAAAACTGTTAAAAATTGCAATATTTGAGGCAAATAATGCATATTAAAGTCCCGTTTTCAGTCAGAAACACAGTACTATGAATACAGTACTTTAAAATGCTAAATAAAAACACTGAAAAAATTGTTGACAGCATACTGGCGTCCCTTTTCATTTCACTTTGGTTCCCTGATCTGGGTTGATTTTAAAGATACATCTGTTGGAAAAAGAATTTTCTTTTAAACTAGGACATTCAGAGTGAAGAGAGGAGCAAGGAGAGGAGAGAGGAGCGGAGAGAGGAAAGGAGCAGAGAGGTGAGCTAGGAAAGGAACGGTGAGAGGAGTAGAGAGGTGAGAGAAAAGAAGCAGAGAGGAGCAGAGAGAGAAGTGAAGAGAGGATCAGAGAGAGGAGTGAAGAGAGAAGCAGAGAGGAATAAAGAGAGGAGCAGAGAGAGGTGAGAGAAAAGAAGCAGAGAGGAATAAAGAGAGGAGTAGAGAGAAGAGAGGAAAGGAGCAGAGAGGTGAGCTCGGAAAGGAACAGTGAGAGGAGTGAAGAGAGGAGCACGGAGAGGTGAGAGAAAAGATGCAGAGAGGAATGAAGAGAGGAGCAGAGAGAAGAGAGGAAAGGAGCAGAGAGGTGAGCTCGGAAAGGAACAGTGAGAGGAGTGAAGAGAGAGGAGAGAAAAGAAGCAGAGAGGAGTGAAGAGAGGAGCAGAGAGAGGAGAGAAAAGAAGCAGAGAGAGGAGAGAGAAAAGAAGCAGAGAGAAGTGAAGAGAGGAGCAGAGAGAGGAATGAAAGAGGAGCGAGTAAAGGAGCAGAGAGAGGTGAGTGAGGAAAGGAGCAACCTACCTAGGTAGCAAAACTACCTTAAAAGCAATGTGTAAAGGCCCACTCACACCGGAGGCATTACAGCCACGCCGCGGTCACCGTAGCAGATAGCTGCCAGTCTAGTCAATGAGAGCACTCACACAGGGCGCGTCTCAGAAGCGACTCTCCGCGCCACGGCACGAGCATTCCGTAGCATTTCTATTTTTGACGTGAGCCGCTGCTAAACCTCGTAAATTTCAACAGAGCACTGCGCACCAGGTAGGAAATCCAACACAGAATCAACGCAATACCTCTGCCCCCTTTCAAAATAAAACACAATACGCAGTTCATGTCGCTTATCACAACTTCACATCAACGTTACGTCATGACCGGTGGCACCAGGTGATCAAAGATTGATCAAAGGGTCTCAATATGAACGATGAGAGACTAATTGTTGAAGTGGAACAACACACAATAATTTATGACACAACAGATGCTTTTTATAATCTCCTCCACGTCGGAGAAGCAAAGTCAGCTGTTTGTTGTTGTTGTTTTCTTTATACATAGTTTATCGCGGGGTCTCGCGTATGTCCAGGTTTCACGTGATCTCGTGATCTCGCGTGAATACGGCCGGCTCGCTGCCGTAACGTGGCTGACACGCGTCCAGTGTGAGTTGACACCGGGCAAAGGACGCAGCTAAACCACGGCTCAGCCGTCACGCCTCCTGTGTGAGTCCTGTGTAATACATACTGAAAACATACCTCTGTAAAAATTCCAGAGTAGCTGCAAGTTCCACAGGATAATCAATGTTGTGCACATAATACGAGCAGAACATCATCTCCAACGCTTTGTTGAAGCAGGGAAGCTGCTCGTTCACAATGACCTGGTCCACTGCAACCATGAACATCTTGGCAGTAAGTGGGCTGTTACCTGTGAACAGAGCAAGAACAATATGTTCCATATTGAGTAAATAGCTTGCTTAATGTATATGGATCCAATGAGGTTAAGTCAGGAGCTGTTTTCAGAACACTGCTTAGTTGACTTCATTTTTGAATAGCCCATATTGGGTCTATACTGCAAAAGAAAAACTCTACCAAGTAAAAACAAATGAAAAGTAGCAAAAAACATGATTTTGTCATCTCTAAACATGTTTTGCAGTGTACAATCCATTACCTGTGTAGACATAGAATGTTAAAATAAGTATTTCAACCAACAGACACCTACCACAGACCACAATGCAGGGTGTCCATGGTAGTTTGGTGGTGTCCACGTCAGTTCCAATGGCAGTGTCATCAACATTTATGAACATCTTCTCTTGCTGCTCCTTGAAATGGGCAACAAGCATCAGTACAGCTGCACCTGTTTCTTCACCTCCTGCCAGGGCTTGGCTCAGGATGGTATTTGTTGTGGTGGATGACTCAGTCTTACCAAACTGAAAGCACCGCAGGGTTCTTCTGAACTTGGTGGCTCTGGACTCTCCAAAGCTGTCATCTAACTGGACACCTGTTAGTTCTCTGAAATGAAGCCTCATTCCAGCTTCCTGGCAGAGGAAAGGCCATTCCTTAAGAAACTCTTCCGTCTCTTTCAGTCCTGAAAGTATGTCTCTCCTCTGTGAGGGAAAGTTTGGCACGTCTCATCTTCGGTGCCCCCGCTACAGAAAAAAGAACCGGTAGCGGGTCTTCGGGTCTCTCGGGGGCGCCTTCTCGATGTCCTCTGAAACGAGAGTTAAAGAGAGAAGAGAACAATAAGATTTAAAGTTTTTATGGCACTGCAACAAAAAAATAAAAATAAAAAAAGTCGCGTGAAAGAGGGGGAGGCATTATGGCCTCACCCAGCAGAGATGGCAGCTTGGCCCGGGCCAATACCTGGCACCTGGCCAGT
Source organism: Larimichthys crocea (assembly GCF_000972845.2). NCBI lineage: Eukaryota > Metazoa > Chordata > Actinopteri > Sciaenidae > Larimichthys > Larimichthys crocea. The sequence goes on along the minus strand of NC_040018.1, from coordinate 33,943,395 downwards.
TCCTCTTGCGGCACCAGCTTCATCCCCTTAGCCTGCTTAATAAGGGCCTGGTGCCCAAGGACAGTCCTGTTCAGGTCCTTGTGTAGCTTTCGGAGCTCCCGGATCACCACTACTGTCTGTCCACTGGTGATCCGGGAGTGTTTCGGCGGTGTGGCCCTGAAGTATTCGAGAAAGGAGATGGCCTGGCCCACGTACAAAATGATGGTGGTTGGGGCCAGGCCAGCCTTCCTCAGGACTGCAGGGTAGCTGTAGTGGAAAGAAGAAATTATAAGACACATGAGGCCATGCATAATAAAGAAAATGATAATAATAATTAATAATATTAACAACAACAACAACAATAATAATAATAATAATAATAACATAAAACACTGTTGTGTACATAGACAGAAAGCAGTAAGGGTACTTCTTTCAAAGTTCAGCACTTACACGACTTCAGGAGGGGGATGTTAAAGAGGAACTCCCACGTCGTCGTAAAACTCGTTGTTGACCAGCCGAGAGACAGGTATTTGATGAATACCTTCGCCCGGCTGATCTTCGACACAGCGTTCTCCTGCATCTTTGCTGTGCCTTTGGGGCAAAAATGTACTGCCCGTATTCTTCAACATATGAATCTGTAAAGATGGATGAGATAAATGTAGCGTGAACACACTCCACCACACACCTGCACAAATACACTGTGTTCTTTCTTACCCATGGAGGTGCCCAGCACGATGCTGCAAAGCTTCGACCCCCTGCTCTTGCCGCTAAAGTAGGGGGCCATGGCCCTGTAAACCTTTGCAGCCTTCTTACCCAGCTTGGGCTTTTTTTCCTAGAAGAAGGGGGGGGCTGCTGTTTTGCACATGCGGGCTGGCTCATCTTCCTCCTCGGATGATGATGAGGAGGAGGAAGACGGCTGTGGCTGCTGCTGGGGGGGGTGAAAGGCAGCCTTCTTCTAGCAGAGGTAGGTGGCTGGGACTGCTGCTGTGGGGGCTGCTGCTGCTTGAGGGGGGGGGGCTGCACAGGCTCGACTTCCTCCACATCGTCTGAGGAAGACGGCTCATGGCCCTTTCCATCTTGTTCTGCACTATGTGCTTCGCCACCATCTGCAGCGACTTGCCGCAGATGGGCCACACACCGTGGTCTTCATCATCTTTGAAATTAAAGAAAGAAAAAAATAGGTTCAATGACCAGGAAACTGCAGTCATAAAAATCACCAACACAAAGTTCAGCCTCAGAAAACATTAAAACGGCTAATAATTACTATATTTAAAGGCAAGTACTGCATAATAAAGTTTTCAGTCAGAAACACTGCTTTTAGATGTTATTAAGCTCAGAGGTTAGTGCTAGGGCGCAGGGCGTGGTCGAAATCACGCCACTTTTGGCACGAGTGAGTTTCCTGCAGTTTGGTGCACTTTTGGGCCCCCAAAAGGCACAAAAGATGCCGCTCTGGACGTGACAAGCAGAGGCCATTTCGACTTTTGGGGCAAAAGGTCCCGAAAAATTACCAAACTCGGGTACCCCAGTGGAGTCGGGGAACCATTTCGCGCAAAGTATGCCGAAAACGCGGTATTCTGAATTCCGATTCCGAAGCTTTCCCTCATCCTGTCCTGAGGGAAATGTCTCCACCATTAGTCTTTCTATTTTCTTTGCATCTTTGTCTTTGTTTTTGAACATCCTAATCAGCTCTTCTTGTTTTTGCTTTTGCAATTGTTTTGTTTCACCAGGAGGAATCTCTGGGTCAGAGTTATTACAGCCATATGCATCTTTGCACACTCTCTTCGCGTTGTCAGGGCCGCAACCTTTAGGAAGCCTTTTCTGGGCAGTAGCAGCTTGGAGTCGTTTGCAATTATCTAGCCGAGATATGAACTGTTTTACAAGTGAGTCATGCCCAGTGCCGACAATCTGACCCTCAATCTCACCTTGGAAGGATTTTGGGTAGCAAAGTACCATCTTCCTTGAAATTTCAGAAATGTGTTTCTTTCCAGGTTTTTTGCAGACATTCAAAATTTCTCCAGCCACAATCCTAATAATCTCTCTTCTCTGTGCTGCAGAAGGCCTCTTACCAGTATCGAACAGTTTCCTTGTACTGGAGGGCATCTTACTCCAGGGTATGTCAAAGCTGTAATGCCAGCTATTAACTTCTCTGACACTGCTCTCTGATCCAGTAGGTGAGGCTATGGTCAAAGCTGGACTGCTTGTAGCAGTGGATTTTGGTGTGGAGTGAACACTCATGGGGATATCATCACTTATGTTGTCACTCATGAATGAATCTTCAGTGCTGGGTTCTTCCATGTGGCTGGTAGATATTGAGGAGGATTTATCCTCTACTCTAGTCACTAAATCTAAATAACAAAAGGACATAATCTTGTCATTTCAATATCACCAATATATAATTTTCACTTAATTTTCGGTCTAGTGAGTCAATCCTAATCTTGTTGCAATCATCACAAATGGCACTATGTATTATTTTACTTACTTTTAATGCAGGCCATAACTTTTCTGGCCTCTATTGGCCTCAGGACTGCTGCAAGGTCATCTGCCTCCACATACCCTCAGCTGAACAGACGCCAATGTTTTTGAGCACCTCCACTACTTGCGCTATAGAGTCTTCTTGGTTGAAGAACGAGCTGAGGGATGAAGTTAGATCACTCACCCATCTATCCATGACTTCTAGAGGGGACAAAAGATTAATTATTTAGTGGTTACATTAAAAGTTTAGTGGATAACAGATTGTGGATTACACTTCCCAGCACAATCACCGTGTTACTTTGATTAATTTACGTCATTTCCCTCCATTTACACACTCGTCAAAAACTTCTGATTGTAAACACCTCATCACACTCCTACTGATCAACAACACTGTGCTTAAGAGATATGACTTTATTCCCATTCAGATTGTAAACAGGCAATGGGTAGGAATCCAGGCAGTGCTCTGCATTAATACAGTGCATATCCTCAGCTGCTTGTTTGACTTCATAGAGTCCATACTCTGATAAATACACTAAAGTGTGCGGTGTGACCAGAAAGCACACCTTTTTGTCACTGATCAAAACAAGCTTAATCTGACCAAACTTGATTGACTCATCAGACTCGCGTTTGAGGCAGAGAAAAGATCCCTTCTTGTAAAGAGTGCCCCTAAAATCTACTTCAGTTGACACAGAATCCGGTTCTGTAAACATGTGTGCTGCAACTGCATTGCGCACTGCATCACTGTACAGGTGAGCATGATATGGAGTAACGTTTTTTGACTTCAGCACTGGTGCAAAAAAGGAGTTTGAGCGGAGGGTTGTTTGGAGGAGTTGGTGCTGGTTTGCGAGAGACTGGCATATATTCTTAAAGTTCTGTGTCCTCCTCACACACCTCTTGAAGTAGGAATGTTTACTCTCAAATCTCATTGTCCACAGCCGTATTAGGGGACCCAGTTTGAGGATCAATTATGCATAATGGAGAAGATAGTGGTGCTTGGGTTTCAGGTGATCAGAGGGAAACAATGTTTTCCTTGTTTCCAGATATTCAACAACAACAATGTTGAGGTAAGCCACCTGGGCAGTGGTGATCTTGGGTGCACACACTAGTTCCACAAGTTCTTTCAGAGTGATCACTTGTTGCCACACTGGGTCATGAGGATCAACTTTGTCACAAATAATGACAGGCAGTAGTCTAAGAAGACACCAGTTCTCAGCTGCTTGGCCACCTATTGTGATGGCCTTTTCATTCACCTGACAAGGAGATAAGCTAGAATCTGAGTCCTTGTAGGAAAATTGTGTGATTCGCCTGTTCAGCTGAGCGTAACGCGGCGACAGACCCGGAGTGGAGTATGGAGCATTTCAAACTAAGTAATGATGACAAAGACCCTCAGTGTAAACTCTGCACTACTACGTTTAAGTTCAGCAGCTCTACGAGTTCACTAAGATACCACCTTCAAAACCTGCAGCCGAGCTGACGTGCTAGCAGTTAGCATTAGCCACTAAGAATTAAATACATGCTATCTGCCCCTGTGTCTAAATAAACATGCTCAGCCCACTCGTCACTCTCAACATTTCTGCGGGACATAATAATAATGCGGGACATAATAGAGGCCCTCTAATTTTACTGTCACCTTCCTCAGGGATGATTTAAGTTGTGTTCAGTACTACATGTTACTGTAAGTTTCCAGGGCTAGTAATCTTACTGTGACCTTTCTCAGAACAAGGGAGATTATAAGTGGTGCTGCTAATGTTTCAAGTTTTTCATGCAAGTACCAGATAATTATATGTAGGCTTAATACTGTGTAGGCTAAGCCCATATTGTATAGCATGTTGATTAATGTTTCACATGCAACAGGTGAGCCAGTGCACAATTTTTTTTTTATTTATGTACAGTCGTCCCTCACTATAATGCGGTTCACTTTTCGCGGACTCGCTGTTTCGCGGATTTTTTTAGTAATTTTGCATGCTTTTTTTTTTTACAGCGTACTGTACAGTATGAACGTGCATTGTGTTCTGCGTCCTAAATTGGCTAAGGGAGAACCGCACATGTGTTCAGCGTCCTGATTAACTAAGGGAGTACTGTACAAAATGCGTGTAAAAAGGTGTATAAAAGTGTGTGGTTAGGAGTTTTACGGTCTTAATAATTGTAAAACTTACTTCGCGGATTTCGTTTATTGCGGGTTATTTTTTAGAACGTATCCCCCGCGATAAACGAGGGACCACTGTATTTCAATTTTCTGTGCGGAATTTATTTTGGTTAAATGCCATATCTGTACCATATCTCCACTGGTACAATAAAACATTAGTTGAGGAACATAACATGCATTTTTTTATTCAGTATATAAGCAATATTTTGCTTTATGTTAAAAGACACCGCGAGAAATATATGTTCTTAGGAAAAAAGCAGCTTATCAGTTAACCGTTAATCGACCGATAAGATCAATCAACTAACGATTAATAAATTAAGAGATAATTTGCATCCCTAGCAGTAACGCAAGTAAATGGCCAAGTCATAAGCTACAACCCCCTCAAACAAGTCATGCCCTATGCATGGAGAAAGGCCTGGCTGACATACATGGAAATATTTCAGTGTGTTAAAGATGGAGTCACAATAGATGCCTTTGACGTCATTCACATCACTCTCCTGCAATAACTGCACTGCTTCTTTGTAGTTATCGACTGTTCGTACAGGAAAGCTCTATATCACACTCTCAAGTTGGTCTCTTTTTACCTCACAATACCTGCAGAAGTACTTGGAAGTGCTGAAATTCTGTGTGTAGCCACCAATGCAGTGTGATCCCAAATTGTCACCTACAATAGATTATTGTTGCTCGAACCACATGACCAGAAGTGGTTACAAATCCATGTTCTTCAAGCTGTCTCAGGTCTGACAACATTCTCTCAAACACTATGTCCAAAGGATTTAAAGTCTCTCTCACAACAGTACTAACTGCATATGGTCAATACTGGAACGATAAAAATGCTCAAAGTCAGCAAGTGTGAAGTATATTCCCACAAGCTTGTGTTTTTTCCTGGCTGACCCAAGTAGGTTGACAACTTCAAATGCATCCTGATACAATATCAGTTTTAAGATGATGTCACCAGCTTGTAGAAACAGCTCATTGGATTTGAAGACGAAGCCATCAGAGATATCACTTAAGACAACATCAGAAACAGGCTGATTTTGAGACCTAACACAACAGGATCTTTTAGAATAGCTCTTAAAGGGTCATGCAAGGGTATGTATTTTGCATAACTGTCTCTTCTATGTTCATCGGTGCCCAGAAAAACATTTTCTGGGTGCACATAGGCAAAGTTCTTCATAAAATACTGCCTCCTGATATATTCGGTGGACAGCTGAGCACTACATGAAGCATGCAAATCAGCTTCCTGAAGACTCTGAAAAACAGCATCAATCTCAGCATCTGACATACTAGTATTTCCTCTAAGTGTCTCTTAAATTTTGTCTTTTGTGTAAGTTTTTGGCATTATGTCCAATGCATGGCACAACTACGGGACAAGACCTGTATGAGGAGGTATCCAGATGTGTAAATGACATGGGGCTGCCTTGGGGAAAACTCGTGGGACTGACAACAGACGGCGCACCCACGATGTGTGGACACAGGAGTGGATTGGTGGCAAGGATACGTGAGGAGATGCGGGACAAAAACGTCACAGGTGAGCTGATAGCGTATCACTGCATAATACACCAGGAGTCGTTATGTGGCAAAGAATTGAAAATGGAACATGTAATGAACATTATAACGCGTGCAGTTAACTTCATCAGAGCCAAAGGGTTAAACCACCGCCAGTTCAAGGCATTTCTTGACAGGTTACATACAGAGTATGGTGACGTGCTGCAAGATTTTTTGAGCTGCGTGAGGAGATCTATTTGTTCATGGAAAGCAAAGGAAAGACACAATAGAGCTCAGAGATGAAATATTTCTGTGTGAAATGTCATTTCTGTGTGACATCACAAGCCATCTGAATGAGATGAACCTGCAGCTGCAGGGATGGGGGCGTGTCATCTCTGATTTGTACAGTACAGTGAAGGCCTTTAAAACCAAGATGAGTCTGTGGGAGACGCAGATGCGGAAAGAAAACTTGAGCCACTTTCCCAGCTGCCAGACAATGAAAGAGAAGCTCTCTACCACTGTGTTCCCGACTGCACAGTTTGCTGATAAACTCAGCATGCTTGCCGCAGACTTCCGACGCCGATTTGCTGACTTTGAAGCTCAAAAAGTAGGTTCGAACTGCTCGCCAATCCTTTTGGAGTTGATGTGGAAAGCGCACCACCAAACCTACAAATGGAGCTGATTGAGCTCCAGTGCAATGACATGCTGAGGGGAAAATATGAGAGAGTGGGTGCTGCTGAGTTCGCACGTTTCATCCCTGACACATTGCCTCAGCTGCGCATCCAAGCTGCTCAGATGCTTTCTATGTTTGGCAGCACATACCTCTGTGAAAAAATGTGCTCTCTGATGAAACTAAACAAAACGGAACACAGGAGCCATTTCACTGATAAACACCTTGACTCAATCCTGAGGATTTCCTCAGCTCAGAGCCTGACCCTGAACATTGATGAACTCGTGCAAAAGATGAGACACCACCAAGTATCAGACTCAGTCTCAGACAAGTGAGCATCACAGAGCATTAACGTATTTTTGTTTTTAATTCAGTTAATTTTTTACATTTTTCTACAAGACGTGATTTTTCTTTGAAGGAAGTATTGTTTAGTCTGTGTGCCATAGATTTTTGTATTTTTTGTTATTGTATTTTATTTATTTATATTTATTTTTCAGTTAGTGGACTCTTGCAGATAAGAGCCATGAGAAAGAATACAACTGATTTGTTTTTTTTTCTCATTTTACTATTTGAAAGCAGTAATTGGTAGGATTAGCATCACAATATTGCATTTTCAGTTTATAATGCATGCAATTTTATTTATCTTCATATTAAGGAACATTTTATTTTTGAAGGACATTTACTTTTTTGCTGTTTGCCTTTTGAAAATGTTTTACCTTGGCAGAGCCATAAGAAAATAGTTTTATTCATTTAATGTACAGGGCACGTGATCTTTCTTTGAAGGAAGTTTGTTCTGCGTTCTGAGAGGCTGTTGAAAAATGTTTTCACTAGATATTACTGACAGAGCCATAAAAAATATTGGATTATTCATTTAATCATTAAATAATATACGGTACACTGTGTTAGGTCTTGGTTCAATAGGGTATGTGCAAACATTTTTAATAAACATGTTTTAATAAACACTGGACCAGTCCGGCCCTCGGTTTGTTGCAAATTAGTTTTTTTGGCCCTCTGATGTATTTGACTTTGACATCCCTGATGTAGAAAGACCTTATAACAATATCATCTGTAACCTAAGACTGATTTTCACTTTAGTCCATTCCAGTTTCAGTTTCATTGGGCTCTATCTGAGAGGATACAGATGGCTCAGAGGATGTGACTCTAGTATTTACAGTTTCATGTTTATGTGTTCTTGAAACACGGGATGTAAATGAGGACTTCACTTTAATCACCTTGTTACGATTGCTAAATGGGCAATGTACTAACTCATCCTTATTTAAATGTACCTTGAGGTATGCAACAAGATCTCTCAAATCTATGCATTTCTTCTTACAATGCACATCATCACATACAAATGACCTTTGTGAGTCTTCAAACTGTGAAACAGGACTGTTGTGGGAACGACAGACATGAGCTTTTAAAGCAATGTACTTGGTGAATTTTTGTTTGCAGTCTGCAAAGCAATATGGATAATAGCTATTTGCCTCATGTCTATGCAGAAGCTGATGATCAACATAGCTTTTAATAATTTTCAGAACATGAGCGGCATGTGAACTTTGTCATAGCATATGCCATTGTAGCCCACCGTAGGAAACTCTCCAGAATACTCTACCCAGCACAATAGGACATTACAAACTAGAAGACAACCTAAGAACTCTGCACTCAAAGTTCTGAAATCTGGAAGGAATGACTACACAAAACATCTCTACAGATCCACTGTGCACACACTCATTAACAGCCTCAACTTAAGGTTGCGAGATGTGACATACTTAAAGTTGCGGTCGACTAATTCTTTGTTCTTGCCTTGAAGCTTTCTGGAGAGTGGCTCGCTGTAGAAATGGCACCTGCAACCATCAGGAAAAAAATACAGCACATGACATTTTAAGTTAGTGAATAGCAGTGTGAAAAAAAAAATCATTGATAAACTATAAACTAATACATTTACTGAACGCTGAAACCCCACTGGACCTGTCCACGACGCGTTGCGTGAATGGTAAATGACTGTACTTATATAGCCACTTATTCCAACCACTCAAAGCGCTTTTACAGTACTTATCTCATTCAACAATTCACACCAGGGATGCAACAATATTCGGTATTTTACCGAACCGTTCAATACGCCCTGTTCGGTTCAATGCACAACGGCAAACAATGGTATTTTCGGTACGTTTCCCCGTCAAAAAAACATTTTAAAACTTTGTGCAACTGCGCATACCATGAGCAGACTCTGGGTCGTATTTTCTGTCGCTTGATCAACATTAAGTTGCAACGTGTAGCACTACTTTAAACACTCAGTACACAGACCCAAAGCTTTCATTCACGTAGCTTATATCTGTACTTTAAGCAGTAAATAGAAATACACAGGCTATAGCATGACAGGAAACAACAATAAACACACAGTTAAGTGAAATCACAACTATGAAGCCTATTTACCCATGGTAGAAGAGCAAATAGCTGCTTTTCAAACGCACCCAGTGGGGTTTGAAGTCACGTGCAGGATGGACCAAAAGCGCGGCACGTACGCAATGTGCCAGTTTCAGCGTTATACTACTGCTAGCATAGACATATATACATAGACGCCGCATTAAGCGCTGAATCATATGTCGACGTCGCCGCCATATTGGAAATGGCAGGTCTGCCCGTAAACTAATACAAGGAAATGGACTGAACTTCATAAAGCGCCTTTCTACAAAGTTCTTTAAGTTAATGTCTCTTATACACCCATTCACACACACACTAATATATCTAGGAAACAAACAGGCACCAAAAACAACGTATGTAACTTTTAAAGTGATGATTATAAATGTTTACTCCTTACTCCTTACTCCTTTCTAATGCTGAGTGTTTACAGCTACTAATGTGTGTAACACTGTTACTGTGATGATAAATATTGAAATATTTATATTTAACATTTAATCTGTGTGTATAATAACCAGATCCTGAAATGTAGATGTGACATGAGGGTTTCTGAATAAAGAGCACTAACGTGTACATTACACGTGAACATGCATACATATACATATATACATACATACATACATACATATAGTACACACACACACATACATACATATAGTACACACACACACACATACATACATATAGTACACACACACACACACACACACACACACACATAACACACACACACACATAGTACACACACACACACATATACATACATACATAGCAGCCCTTGGATCCCCAAAGAGAGTCTCGACTGATGCTTAAGGTGTTCTTTATTTTAGTTTCAGCAGAATCAGGTTCACCATAGCACCGTGAAAACTGTGTGTCAGGGTATACAAACATAAAAACAAGTCACCATACAGTCTTCACAGTACAAACATAATTTTGCATCAATATTAAAACAAGCGTTCATTCAATCAAAGCGTTGCATACATAATACAAACTCACGTTACAAAGATACAATATTTCAAATAGACAAAATAACCAAACAAACATACCTCACTGCGCTCACCAAGGATGCTTAAATGTTCATGATGTTTTCTTCTGTTTAAACAGGCGTCACAGTCCCTTTTTGTGCAAATTAAGTAAAAGTTTAAGCTGGAGCCTGGAGAACAAACTTTTTGTGACTCAGGCTCAAACAAAGCAGCTTCCTAATTACCAACACCTGTGGGTTTACCTTTACCTGTCTCCCTCTTCTGGAGCTACGGTGTCACTCAAGGACAAAATTCATTCAACACCCATACCCATCCAAGTCCATACAAGATTCATACACACAACATCACTCACAACATAGCAATTATTTTAAGCACACATAAAATAGAAGCATTATTTAATAATTTTAAATTTGATTTTTCTTGAGACATAATATGAACAAGACAAATTTAAATAGTTTTACTCAAACAAAACAAAACACATACAAAGGACTAGTGTGGTCCTTTACAATATATATGTGTGTATATGTATGTATATATGTTCACGTTAGTGCTCTTTATTCAGAAAACCCTCATGTCACATCTACATTTCAGAATCTGATTATTATAGACACAGATTAAATGTTAAATATAAATATTTCAATATTTATCATCACAGTAACAGTGTTACACACATTAGTAGCTGTAAACACTCAGCATTAGAAAAATACATACGTTGGTTTGGTGCTTACATAAGGAGTAAACATTTATAATCCTCACTTTAAAAGTTACATACGTTGTTTCTGGTGCCTGTTTGTTTCCCAGTGTGTGTGTGAATGGGTGTATAAGAGACATTAACTTAAAGAACTTTGTAGAAAGGCGCTTTATGAAGTTCAGTCCATTTCCTTGTATTAGTTTACGGGCAGACCTGCCACATCCAATATATTTAATTCAGTGGCGGGAAGGGGTTTCCATAGACACGACAGTAGCGCGACCTCCACACGTTTTAGACGTGACATGTGAATGGTCCATGGGCTAATTTACTTAGCTAGAAAGCTAGCCTTATAAATCCACCATAAATACTCTTTTGTATTCGTATATGCAATGTGGTTAACTCTTACCTCATTCGCCTCTTTTGGAAGTATCAAAGACTGTGAAAACAGTGGGGAAAAAACAAGTTTGTTGGAAGAAAAAACGCGTCGGTCAAGCTTTGTGCAGACGGCACGCACTCTCCGTGTGGCTCAGTGATGCGTGTATCGGGGGCGGGGCAGCGGCGCGTTCATATCCAATCATTGTGCTTGTTAGCGGGTAAAACCAAACCTGATTTCGGATTATGCTTAAAAGATATTGCACAATACAAAGTTATGATTAGGTTAATAATGTATTTAATAATATATTTAAAGAAAAGCACAACTTGTTTTTACCTTTTACCTTTACCCTTACCTTTGTTAACTTTTATTTTATTCGATTTTATTTTATTTAATGTTCTGTGGTTCTGTTATACCAGGTCAAATTCCTGTGTACTTGTTGTTGTTGTACATTTGGCCAATAGAGAGAGATTCTGATTCTGATAATACTAAATTCCAGTGTAGATTAAAAATCATTTACATTCATTGTGTTACATTGGTATTTTTTAATTTATTTTATTAAATATAACAGCCTACAAATACAATAAAACTAAATACCATACCAAATAGTTTTCTACATAGTGATCCTGTAAGGTTCTCAGTGTTTCGCTTTAGTCTTCTCCTCAATCATTTTTCATATTTTTGATACTATCATACCACAAACTGTGTCTCATTACACTGGCCACATCTTTATTGGCCTCTACCAAAATCAGGTCCCACCGAGATTTGAACTCGGATCGCTGGATTCAGAGTCCAGAGTGCTAACCATTACACCATGGAACCACGGTGCACGCTGAGGAAGATCTTAGACACTCGTCAATGCGTGACATCAATTCTTACCACGGTGTTATATTATGTAACGTTTACAACAACAAAAAGAACACAACTATTCACAAACACACAACCTGCGGTTAAACACGTTGCATTATGGGATTTCCCCTCTGTGTTTATTGACTCCCTGATCAGCCTGAGCAGACACGTGCTTCAGTGAAATCATGACACATGGAAAATGTCACAGAATACCAGCGACACCTTCACTAACACGGCTGCAGTTTTTTTCCCCGTGGACCGTGAATGCATCATCATTAGTGAGTGACAGCCCACCTACAGACAGCACGGGCCTCGTGCCTTCTAACATTTCAGAAAACTGATCTGAAGTATGCACACACCTCACCCCGAGCTGTTTAACCTGTAGCTGTGAACTGATCACACTTATTACCTCGTGTGATGTGTGTCCGTGTGACAACAAGGCTGGATCAAACAGTGCGCGTTGTGACACATGTGGTGACGTCCTGTGTGTGTGCTGTATTAAAAAAGAGATGATAGAGGTCATGTTGCCACACTGTAAAACTACATTTCACCAAAAATGTGTAACCCTGGATGCTTCACGTGCACTTTGAATTCCTCCCAGCATGGGCAAGTGAGAATTCTGCCACGTGCCTCTTGGTTTCCAGTTCCCTGTGTGCATGTTGCCAACTAAGCACATGATGGAGGTCTATGAGTATGCCACTTAAATGGTAAATGGAGCCAACAAACAAGCCAAACACAGGGTTATGAGTTTAATTGCATTTTTACAGAATAACATATTTTGTATTGTGCGCTTTTCGTGCACAATTGATGTGTGTGTGGGTGTGTGAAGCGTTTTTTGAGTCATTTGTCGATTTTTCCCACAGTCCATGAAGGCGTCACCTGGTGCCGCAGAGATTTAAAGCCCGTCCTGTAATGAGAGAGGAGACACCTGCGGTTATTTCCAACACGCAGAGTCCGTGGCATCACCAGCGCTCAAATCTTCTTTAATCTCACCAACATATTCCGGTAAGTCATTATTCTCCATGCTGAATTAAAGAAGATCTCATATCCATGTTTAAATCTCTGGTGGAACTTTTTAAAGGTTGGCACGACTGCCAAAAGAGATGAATTATTATTAAGTAGCAATATTATGAAGGGAGTTTCGACGTGCGTAAAATGGCAACAGTGCAACACATACTGCTTAGTTTCATTTATCCTTGATTCTTTTTACACCGTCTCATCCGTTTGTTCTATCTTTTCTTAAATCAGGAGGAAGAGGAGAAGGTCAAGATGTTTCCTCTGTGTGTTTTGCTCATGTTGCTGTGTCTTCACTGTGGAAATATCTGCAGTGGTGAGTCTTCACTGTTTTTGTGAGGTTCATAAATCATGTTTGATTAGGTATGAACAATTTATTACACAGCATTTCAAATGGATTTCAATTTTAAACTGTGTTCTCGTCGCCTCCTGTCTGTTTTATGGAGGCTCACAGTGTTTGATATTAAATGAAAATATTGTACTGCGTAACACATGAATGAAACAATAATTCCAGAAATATTTCAAACTAAATTCATTATTATAAATGATTTTTAGGAGTTTGGAATATACTGTTCATAAAATAGACCTGACGTATGATTGTGAATGTTTTCTGTCTGATAAAGTGTTCAAGGATGGAAAATATTAAGTTAAGTTATTTAATATATAAAAGCTCTTTTGCTAGTAGTACCCTGAGCTCCCATTCTGGGCAGAGTCAGCTAATAGAAACGCTAGCTGCACAGCTAACTGAGCTAACGGCAGCTTGTTACTTTTGCCTCATTTTTTGGTGATATGCTGCCCTCTAGTTGTTTAAAGTATAAATTGGACAACTCCTACACATAGCTCCTTTAAAATAAACATTCAATTATTCAGTTATTGAATTCTTGAAACAGTCATGAATGTTTGTATTATATTGCTCTGTGTTATCTCGACTTATCTTTCCTTCCCTCTCGTCTCCCATCACATTTTATTTACTCTCTACTCTTAACTAATTTTCTTCTTTTTTTCGTCACTAACCTTTCATCCCCTTTATCCTCATTTTCCCCACTCCATCCTTTCCTGTCCTGACTTCACTTTCTTTAGTATTTGTGTCCTCACCTTTTCCATCCTCCTCTTTTTCTAACTGTGCCAAGCATCTCTGCCATCTCTCTGCATGATTTTTTCTGTCTTGTACAACTTCTGTTTTTCTGTCCTCCATTTCTTTTTGTCCAGCCATTCATGTAATGCAGATGGTGAACATTCAGGTGGAGTTTGGGGAGCCTGCCATCTTGCCCTGTAATGGCTCGGCCTACTTAGACGAAAAACTGGATCTGAATGTCCAGTGGGAGGCGATGGGGCAGGACGTGGCAATTCTGAGTGAAGGAGGGCTAAGCGTGGGGGACCAATTTGAAGTAAGTGCTGTGGGTGTTTCTTTGTTCGAGAAATATTTCTGATTTACACAGTCTCATTATCCATTCCAGGGCCGTGTCCTGTTGCACTCAGAAGAGAAGCTCTGGGAAGGAGACTGGTCTGTGGTCCTCGAGCACACAATTCTCAGTGACACTGACATGTATGAGTGCATTTTGCAAGGAAGAAAAACCATTTCGACAGTATGGCTCGAAGTCGTGGGTGAGTTGGAGGTTGAAGGGAGAAAAAGGTCCTTCTAAGTTAAGGATGTCATGGATGTCTAAGACTAGTCCTCATGAAGTCAAAATTGATGTGAAAGTGTTTTTATCACATATGTCTAGCACTACGTGTCAAATTAATCATTGACTTAATGTCTGTTTCTTCTTCTTCAAGCACCGCATGTTGAGCGCTCGCAAGTGGTGTTTGAGGGGGCCACGGTGTATCTACCATGTTTTATTCCGATCTCCAGAAACCAGTCCCCCAATGATCTGCAGGTCTGGTGGACCAGGAATGGCAGCACTATAGAGTCAACAACAAAGGAGGTATTGCAGATGACCCTACCCAACATATTGTAAATGCAATTACATTTTCATATATGTGTAATCATTTAAAATTAATTAATTGTAAATGTCTGAAATGTTTGGAAGACTTCAAGCCGTTATCACAAGTTATTGCATAGTAAGCAGTTACACCTCTCTGTATCCAATGCTTGACCGCATACTAAGACAAGAGGGCTTGAACTCTTCGTATTATGGCGCCCATTTTGAAATGTATATGCTGTGAAGGTGAAACCTTTCGCAGGTCTCAAACCATACCCTAAGGGCTAACTTCCTGCATTGGTATGGTTTACCTACCCAAAACTCTCTACTTTTACAGTTGCCAGTCTGCTGAGATTCCATAGATATAATTAAAGGTAGTCCTAACACTGGGAGAAAGGAGGCAGCTAGTTTCTCAGGACAGCTAGAACTGGTTGGCAGGTTACAAGGTGGTCATCCATCTATCGTAGATCTGTACTTTAACTTAACAAATTGGATTGGATGGATCCAAAAGGTGATGTTAATTTCAAGGTGCGTCTTCTAAAGGGTTGGGTTACTTTTGATCCATCAGTAGGATCCAGAACTCTCCATTCATGCCAGGTGTTGCCCTGGATTTCATCTCAATGTATTTTGCAGTGTGATAATCTCAGTTTTGGACAGGTGTGTCAGTGATTCTTTGGAGGCAATGCAATCCACATCAGTTCCAACACTACATGGTCTTGTCTTCAATCAATCCAAAAATGTCACCCTGCTGCTCATCAAGCTCCACTGGCTACCTTAACTAATGCTTGCTTACAAAGTAGTCTCCAGTTCTGCACCCACCTACTTGAATGCCCTTACATAGGCATCTGTTAGCTTTTGACCGTTGCACACTCCACTAAACGATGCCTGACTCTGCTTTTGATTTCCCTGAGCATAGCGTGGCAGAGCCAGGCGTCTTTCATTGGAACGCAATGGCCCAGAGATATCATATTCCTATATTGTTAAGTTAAAGTACAGATCCACAATCGACGGATGACTACCTTGTGGCCTGTCAACAAGTTCTAGTTGTCCTGAGAAACTAACTGCCTCCTTCCTCCCAGTGTTAGGACTACAAACTCCTGTAGACCCAGCTTTTCAGAGAATACCTCCTCTCATAGCACTACCAACAACTGACCATGCTAAATCTGTCCCCTCTAGATCTGTCACTTGATTCTATGTGAGTGGTACTTATTGCTGCCCTAACATGTCCTTGTTGCAATGTACCTTGATTGACACAACACTTCAACACTAAAAACAAAATACTCCAAAACCCTGATCCTACCTGCAATACTGTAAATGTAACTGTAAATGTAAACTTGCAGTTATAAGCCACAGACTGAATAACCACAGAAAATAGTAGAATGTAGACATACAGTACCATATACAGACCTCAGATTCTTATACAGCCTTTATGACTTTACACATATGGAGTACACAGATATGACTATGCCATGTTCCACTTGATGCTGTTATTTATATTTAACGTTGACCGCCTTCTGTATTTTGTTCATTTACATTTGACCATTTTTACTTACAGGCTTTGATTCCTACCACTTTGGTGTATAATTCGGATCGGGTTGCTTTGTTGGATTACACTAAAGGAGAATTGTATCTTCATATAGACTCAACAGTTATGAGTGACAATGGAGAATACAGCTGCTTGTATAAAACCAGGTAAGTTCAATGGACTGTTTGTCTGCAAAATTAAATGTAGGTTATTTTTCTTGTGGCAAATAAGCAGCTGTTAACCTCAATACTTAAGTAGTAGTAGTTAGTTATCATATATATCTGGAACCCTAATAATTTTGACAAATATGATTATGTCCTTTACATTTACTTTTTAATAATTCATAACTTAAGGATAACCACAGACACAGCATAGAGAATTCAGTCAGTTTTCAAAATAATACTCCCTGTGTTGGCATGTTGGACATATTTTGATGGTTTGCAATTGCCTGCAAAGGTTACAATGGATTCTGTTTTACGGGTGCCAGCTGCAGCGATGGACCAAATAAAAAAATTGTTTGCATCATTAGTCACTTTAACACACAAACATGAGAAAATAACTTACCAACCAAAAATACCAAGCAAACCTCCCTCCAATGACATTACTGGCTTTTCAGGGCCTGTGGTCGGTTCCAGTAGTGCCAAACCACAAACTACAGGTAGGGCGTTCAGAGGATGGATGGCTTTCCTAGGTATACTGACGATAAGATGGTTTCTGTGCACTTTCCAAAGTACTCACCATCCAATCACCTAAAAAACGTGTAAACTTTAGATTTTTTCTAATTTGAATAGCTGCCCAACCAAAACATGTATTGTAGATTTATATCTAGATAACCTTAACCTCACAATGCTGAGCTGCACTTAAATAAATTTTCAGGTTTCTGATGATTTATATCACTGTGGGGTAAATCCCCATCCCTGTGCCTAATCAGAAACTCTTTTGTTCAGTTACTGGTAGACGGTTCTGTGTAGATCTAAAATATATTTCAACATCATCATCATCAAATTTTATTTGTATAGCCCAAATTCACAAAACACCTTTTGCCTCTGAGGGCTTTACAATCTGTACAGGGAGTGACACCCTCTTTCCTTAGACCTTTGGTTCGAGTGAGGAAAAACTTGCCCACAAAAAACCTTTACAGGGAAAAAAGGTGAAAGAAACCTCAGGAAGAGCCACAGAGGAGGGATCCCTCTCCCAGGACGGACAGACGTGCAATGGATGTCACGTGTACAGAACAAATCAACACAACCATATTGTACAACTACAATGACTGATAAAATGACAATGAATTACAATGAATGATAAAATGATTACAGTATCAGTGGAACCTGTGATAGAGATAGAGAGACACAGATGCACAGCAGCAGCAAATCATCAACTAACTATAAACTGTAATGGAGATATGGTAGCAATAATGACAGTAGTAATATGTGTAGTAGACGTCATGCAGGACCACAGCAGCAGCCACGATCCATGAGAACTTGCTGGACGATACAGCACAGAAAGGGAAGAAGTTAGTTAGTAACATGCATTAACATGCATTAATGACACGTGTATGTTTATTTTTCTTATACTGTTAAGACTAATAGCCTTTATTAATTCTATTTTCAGAGATTCTGATGATCCCAAACCTGGGATCCCAGAGAGCATAATACTGGTTGTGCTGGAAACAACCCCTGCAGAATTTGGTAATCTTCATTCTTTTAAATGAAGCAACACAATATATTTCAATCAACAGACTTACTGATTATGAAAGAATGTTGTACCATCACACATATTGTGGGCTTGTGTGATATTAAACATAACCCTAAACAGTTGTTGTATATACAGTATATACAGTATATGTATTCTGGTCACTTTTTCATACAGTTTCCCACCCTGATGAGACAGCCACAGCAGCCACAGCAACGGAGGACTGGCTCAATACTACACATGAGTTTGCGATAACGTGGACAGAAGAGGTGACTGATGTCGAAACCACCGAATCCCCACTTATACCTGTTTTCTTGGAAGATTCCACACAGCCAATAAAAGGTGAACCTTGGCACCAATTTATACAGCAGTGGACCAAACATTCACAGCCAGAGATGTATATTATAAAGTTAGTAGGTGCTTGCAGTAGAAGAAGAAACTAACAATCTGGATAGAAAAATGGATGTTGTATCATCACCTGTCAATCAAAGTGACTATGCAGTTAATTCTGCATAACTTTAAGCCTTAATATCATTTTGATGTTTTTATAGTAATGACAGAGTCACAGCCAATGGAAGCCTTTGAGGAGACGGTGACATCATTCCCGGATGAAGGTGAGCAGCTATAAACATACTCAAAATCCATGTTATTTCCAGCATGGAGGAGAACGTTGATTACCATACATTACATTTATGCATGTTCATCAACATCTCAGCCACACTTGAATTAAAGACACTATATATTGTGATTTTGTTATATGTTCTTCATCCATCTACCCCCACCCCTCCTTCAAGATCCCCCGGAGACATCAACTGAGTCTTCCCAGTGGGACAATCTCCCATGGGTACGGATTGTACTCATCGCTGGAGTCCTGCTGGTCACAACGGTGGTCCTGTGTATTCTGGGAGCTCGAGGGAAAATCTGAAAGATACAACAAGATAGACGGATTCTAACTTCTCCCATTCAGCTGACCTACGCACTTGAAAGGGTTTGAGTCAGTTTCTCAGGAAGGAAGAAGAAGAAGAAGAAGGAGAAGGAGAAGAAGAAGAAGAAGCAGAAGAAGAAGGGGTTACAGTGACTGGGCTCACCATTGGGCTCACCAATCACTAGACCATGAACTGAATGTGGACAATATACAAGCTATCAATAAGTACACATTTGGGACTCTGTAAATGACTGACAGTAAAAGGACACAGTACTTGTAGGAAAGCATATGTCCATCAGTAAGAGTGTTTGTTTGTGTGAAAATATTTATTTATTGTCTATATAGTGGTTCTGTTTGTTTGGTCCACTTTAAATGGATGCTCAGGAATTTTAACAGGAAGCTAGGTGGCTTTGTGGATGGGATTTCAGGACCTTAAAACCTACCTTTGTTTTTCCATGACACTGAGGCCATGTTACTTATGCTATACATATATATGTGTGTTATATTCAACAGAAAATAAAAGCTGGTAAGCAAAATATGACAATTATTACTTTTATTATTTACAATAGACTTCTTTGGTCTCTTCTCCTCTGCCATTATGTCCATAGAGGCTGTTGAAAACCAGAAAACAGTTTGATAAAATGAATAAAATATGATCCAGTTTCACCAGTAAAGTTGGTGATCGTACCTGGAGAACAGACATACAGGGTGATGTCACCTGGCTATTTGAGAATTTCTGGTGTTTACCAGGTTGGCCATGTTTATGAAGATGGTGGCAAAGTTGGTTAAGACCAGATACTAGGGTCGGGTCCACTACAGAAGGCAGACCTCAGAGGAACTACTGGTTCTGTGAGTATTCATTCATATATTTTTGAACACGGAAGTCACATTATATTGTCCACTTAAGACAAAATGTGCCACAGTTTCCTTGACTTCACCCCATAAAACAGACTTTTATAAGAATTGGCAACCATGAACCCATACACTTTACTCCTGTTTAACTGATTTCTAACATGATTTCTGAAGACTGCACTGTTGAAGCACTGGTTCATGTTTGCTTAAAGACATATGACTGTGTCTGTAGGGTTCACGGGTGGATGACAGGAGCTGACACCTCGCTGGTTAGGAATGAGGAACAGGTGCATACAGCTGAGAATGAAATTCAATATAGAAATGACTCTGTGTGCCAAATTGTGCTGTGTAAGGCGGTCATATAAAGCATAGAACCCCTCAGCACCAACTCAATGAGCCCTATGGGAGAAGGGCCACTGTCAGGATACTGCTTTATATCACTTCTTTGACACTGATTGTTATGGGGGGTATGTGCAATGTTATCCTGACATTCCAGGGTAATTCACACCCAATAACATGTCATTCCTGTGACCTCAGCATGTGTTAAGGTCCTTAACACAGATGTTTAAATGTCACTAGAATTGATGAAGCCTCTTTAAATAGTGCAGAAACATATATTCACTGTCTCCAACAAGAAGTCCTGGTCTTCTTTGGCTTTAAATGAACGTCTCATCAATGTGGAATCAGTACCTTGTCTAAAATGCAACCTCAGATGAACCTCATACATATAGCGATGACATTATACAGGACATGTATATTAATAGAATTTGTTACAGGATCAAGTTGCACAGCTTGGTATACTTGAGAGAGTGATAGATGAGATGAAGCACAGTGCTGGTGGGGTCCAGACCCCCCACCCACTTTATAAACCAAGCCAGTCACTTTTTTATTGTCACAGGCCCCAAAATACATTCATGTCAGACTCTATGTGGACGTTATGCAAGAAACCTCTGAGAGGTTTGAACGAGTTCTCTAAGTCGGACTCAGAAAAAACTCTTTACAGCAAAAAACTGCAAATTTGAGTCAGTCACAAACTCTTGTTAATTAAGACATAAAACTAAAAAGTAGTAAGTGACATGGAGAGCAGACTTAAAAATGAATAGAACAAGACAAAATCTAGGAGACTGGGAGAAGCTTGCCACTTTCCTACTGTACATACAGGTCATACAGTACGACACACTGTCAGTGTGTATTTGGTGGTTTAATTTCATGTTGTAAAATTAGATGCCTTGATGTCTCATTTGTGTTCTTGCAGTGATGCTGTACATCCAGCAGAGGGAGTGTGTGGACTACAGTGTGCTGATACTTCATACACATGTTGGAAAGTGAATTTTATCATGTTGATTACATTAATTGTATGACAATCTTTTGATAAATGAAAGCCACTTAAAAGTCAGGGAGCCAAATCAGAACCTGTTCCCTAAATTAAGCCTTGCAGGCCCAAAAGAATCTCAGTGGTAGTTGGTTTTGTGTATCTTTGTGAGCCCCTGGTAGGGTCTCTCAAGACATGGAAGGGATCAGACAAAATGTGTCTCACAAAGACCACTATGAGGTGGAGGAGCTGCAGGACCTCACACAGATTAGGGAAACCAGGGTCCCATCGACTAAGGCCCAACCACTGGATACTTACTATAGCTCCCCTCCCCAGTCTGGCTCCAGAAGGGGGCCACGGT
Source organism: Larimichthys crocea (assembly GCF_000972845.2). Lineage (NCBI taxonomy): Eukaryota > Metazoa > Chordata > Actinopteri > Sciaenidae > Larimichthys > Larimichthys crocea. The sequence goes on along the minus strand of NC_040018.1, from coordinate 33,921,723 downwards.
TTCCTTAGTTGGCACAGCATAAATAAAGGGCATTAAGCAGTCACCCGATGGGCCCACCACCAGCAGGGAAAGGCATAGGGCTCAGCTGCTTTGTCAGCCTTTTCCTTATGGAAAGGGTTAAATCCAAGTATAATAAGTATTTTATGAATTGCAAAGGATTTCTTTGAATCCCAGTGACTCCACAAGGTTCACATATGTGTTTTTTCTCACAAAATTTCAACAGCTGTGTCAAGTCAAGTCAAGTCAACTTTATTGTCATTGCTACTATATGTACAGGACATACAGAGTATTGAAATTTTGTTTCTGTGAAGTGATCTGCCATGAAGATTGATTGTAATCACTTTGGTCCACAATATTTCTTCACACACAATACCCAGTCTGTTTACTCCTAGTTATACATGATACCTGACAATCGTGAGAAATCCTTTTGTCTGACCTTCATCTTTAGTCAATGCAGTTATAAATGTTTGTAAGCCAGTAATACAGGATTAATACTGGTTCTGAATTGGTTGGGATCTGTCTTTGTGGTTTTTGTGCAAATCAGGTTGATTGATAGACGTGTGGTCCACCAAAGTCAACTAAGATCAACTCCTTGAGTTTGTTTCTGTACTTCCTGTTTTATTTTGTAGTTCCACCCGGTCTGGCATCTCCCCCTGATTTGTTTCACCTGTCCCTGATTAGTCTTGCCTGTCTATTTAGTTCCTGTGTTACCTTTGTTTCCTTGTCTGTCCATTGGTTGTTTGTTTGCCCAGTTTCTCTGTGTTCTCTCTCTGTGTTCCTGTCCCAGGTTTTTGTTTGCTGGATTTTATGCTTTCTGCTTTGTAGTTCTTTTATGTTTTTTTGGTTAAATTAAAGTGAGCTCTTGTTCACTGTCACCTGCCTGCAACTGGGTCCTTTTCCTCCAAACCCTCCCACTCCTGTGACACTTATATGTGATAATTATGACTGCTTTAAAGGGGCATCAGATTTAGAATCCTGCCCAGCCCAACCAACACAGTTGGGTTGATAGTAAACTAAAAACTAAGTTGAATTAAACTAGAATATTTCTGATCATACATGTATTAGAATCACTGGAATAAATCACAAAGAAACCATCCAAATATTAAAGCAACTGCGTAAATGTAAAATGCTAAGAGGAAGCATAGCTGGTTCCAGTACATATTTTCACAGAAATTCTTCCAATAATCTCCGCTTCTCATACGTTTCTCCTTCTTTTCCCGTAAAATCCTTCCTCCATCTCTCCTCCCCTTTCCCCCTGTCCCCTCCTCTCCTCCTCTTCCTCCCCTCTGCTCTCCCCTCTTCTTTCTTCTTTCCTGACGAGAAGCTTACTTTCACATTGCAGAATGGAGAAGAGGAGTGAGGAGTCACTGGCCTTCTCTGTCAGGGTCTTCACGCTGCAGGAGGAGGAGGAGGAGGAGGAGGAGGAGGAGGACATGGAGACACATGAGGAGGTAAAAACAGGCTGCAGGGCGCACACTTTTATCCAGAACTCTGTGACTTCATAAGATAAATTCATAAGAATATAGAGCAAGTTTATGGTTTAGAGATTTAAACTGTGCTCTCACTGATCTAGCATCAGTTCTAATCTGTCTAGCTCTGTAACTACTCTGTTCTGATATATTGCAATTTGATCCGATAGGTGTTTAAAAGGGGTGAAATAAATAAATGAAAAAGATTAAGATATTAAAACCATCTTGTTATTCTTGAATATCTTATTTGTAGATAGATAGATGCAATTTATTGTGTGTGATTTCTACGCTCGTGAGATAAATGAGATCCAGTCAGTGATCAGCTGCATTGAACCATTCCAAATGGATGAATCTATAATTTCACATCTCACTTTGTAACAGACGTTTAATTATCTGTCCTAAACTGTTTTCTCTCAGTGATTCTTTCTCATGTTAAAATGTCGACTGGCTTAAAAGGACAATTATGTGCTTAGTGTACATATTGTGGACACGATTCCCTCCCCTGTGTGTTCACCCTCCAACCTGTCTTTTTATAGAATAATAATAATTGAGTCATTATTTGGTCTGATCATAATAAAGTGGATATAAACTTTGTTTGGAAGAGAGTCTGATGTATCGTGGTTAATGTAGTTGTTAGGAGTGTTTTACACAACACATACAACACCACCACCACATGGAGCTATGGGCAGCAATCAAACCTTCATATCAGGGTAGATCCTATCTGCCCAAATTAAGATCATGATAGTTCAGAGCTTTATCAGTTCAGAGCTTTATTGTCCCTCCAGGGGAAATTTGATTTACAGTGACAATGCAACTTACACAACAAACAATAAATAGACAAACAGTGACATAGAACAATGACGCAAAGTAAAGCAACCAAAACTTGATTTAAACAATCCTAAATGAAGTTAGAACATAAGTGACAGAAGGCAAAAAGTCTATAAAAGATAAAAAGATAAACAAGTGCCACAAGAACAGTGCAATTTAAGAGTTGTGCAAATTAATTGCATTGATTGCACGTGGAACAAAGGAGAATTTATACCTATTTGTTCGTGCCCTAGGTAGCATGTATCTCCGTCCAGACGGCAGAGAAATAAATTCTTGCAACAATGGGTGGTCAGGGCTAGACAGGATGGACCGAGCCTTCTGTAGGACTCGTCTGTCAAAGATCTCTGAGAGACAGAGCTGCTGCATGCCAATTATCTTGTTGGCATCTCTCACAATTTTGAACAGACAATTTTTGTTTTTAACCGACAGGTTTCCATAAAATGAGATCAAGCAGAAAGTTAAAACTGACTCAATAAAAGATCTATAAAACAAAACCATTAAGGTCTTATCAACATTAAAAGATTTTAGTCTGCGCAGAAAGTATAATCTCTGTAGGCCCTTTTTACAGATTGCTGAAGTATTTAGGTCATGTGTCAAGTTTCTATCAATTATTGTCCCCAAATATTTATAAGAGTCTACCATCTCCACTGCTGTACCCTTGATAATGGTTGGATGGGCTGTATGTTGGATGTGCTGATATGTTGTGTAGTTGATATTAAAAGTAGCTACACAAACAAAGTGTGTGTGTGTAAACTCAGGAGCAGAAGGTCCAGGAGGAGGCGAGCAGGGAGCAGCAGGTCAGTGTGTGCAGACAGCGAGCAGAGCAGGAGCTAACGCTGCTCCTCACCACGGGACAGGAGGCTCAGCAGCTCACTGTGCAGGACGGTGAGCACACACACATACATGAACACACACCTGGTAGATGTGGTTTATGTTCATCTTTGCATAGTAGAGTTTCAGCTGTTTTCGTGGATGCAGGAATGAACTGTGTCTGATCCTGTGTATGTGTACTTTAAAACAATATGTTTTCAGCCAACAGAGCATCAGTCTTCCAATTTACTGTTTCCAAGGAGATGGACCGCTGCCAGGTGGGAGGACAGTCCTTCCTGGTCACTGTCGGCAAGCTGAGTCTTCTGCTGCAGTTTAAAACTCCAAACGGTCGGTACAGTACATGCTAAAATTCATACTGGTTATCATCATGAGGTTGTGGTTGTCATGTACAACCCATCCTGTCCTCTTTGGCTGTGCAGATATGAAGAACTTCCAGCAGGTGTTGAAGACAAGGGATGTTGAAGAGGGAGGCAAAGTTTGCACAGAAAGACACGAAAGAGGAAAGGAGGATGCAGAGAGAGCGTCGAGGAGACACCCGGCTACATCTGAAACAGGGGCTGAAAACAGCCCTATACAGGGCTACAAGGTGAGCCGCTCCATAACTGTGACTTTACAGGTTGTAGAAAAGTTTTTAAAATTTTTTTAGGTACAGTTTGCTTCGTGTATTTGTAGTTCCACAGCTGTCTGTCCCAGCAGCAGAGCCTGCTTCAGGACTACCTGAGGATCACCACCTACCAGAGAGCCATTTTAGTCAATGAGACTGACTTCAGAGACAAGGTGACTCCTCCAGACACACATGACTGTTCATGCAGAGAGTGGCTTTAGTCTGTTTGTTTTATAAAATGCCAATAAAAGTCAGTTTATATTGAGGATAATTCCAGTAAGATAGATCTTATTTTTGTAGTTTAGTTCATCCATCTGTCAGGTATGATCACTGATAAATATATTCACCAAGGTAACATTCATTTTGTCCAAAGCTTCCCTTCAAACCTCCAACCCTACCCTCCACCACCAGCTGAACCACAGCTGCCTATTACTTAGATCCAGTGTGTCAGATTTATATTGACAGAATATGCCTGAAATAAGAATTGTTCTGTTTTTGTTACAATGCTTACAATGAGACTTTTATATCCTGAGACCCCACAGGGCCTCTTCCACGTCCACCACTTTGAAGCACCATGTTTCTAATGTAGCCCAGAATGGACAAACTAAACATGGACTCTGGATTGACATTTTTCCCTTAAATGACAGTTTCCCAACTATGCTAGAAAGAAGAGGGTGAGGCCTCTAAATCCTACAGACAGGTCCTTTTAAAAGAGTTTGAACAGTCAGACAGACAATGAGACTGGTTGTCAATAGTCGAAAACGAAGATCAACAGTCATTTTTACCTGTAAACATCCATCATGGTACACTTTCAGGTGTGTTCACTGTCTGACCTCAGTCTGAGTATGTTTAGAGATGTCACCATGTCCCCACATCTTAACAGTTACTCTGGTGTGCACAATGTTATCATACTTGATAGAAATGTTAATGAAACTACAAAAATATGACAGATGAAGTTAACCTGACGAAAACACTTCAGGTAAAATAGAACCAGAGAGAAAGCTAACGTAACTGTGAGACTATAAGTCTGTGAGACTCAGTATAAAAGAGTATTAATGAGGAAAATAAAGGATGGGAGCATCGAGTGGTCTATAGTCATAGCATGGAACATCTCATCTCTCTGAAACATTCAGAACATTATATCAAAATCCAAAAGTGTGTGTGTGTATTTAAAACATTTCAGTTCCAGGTCTCCCTTTCTCTTCCTGTCTCTGTAGGTGGTTCTGGATGTGTGTTGTGGTTCTGGTATTCTGTCTTTCTTTGCAGTCCAGGCAGGAGCCACCAGAGTGTATGCTGTTGAGTCCAGCCCAATGGCCAAGTACACACAGGTCAGTAGATTTGCTGCAGCCTCCATCTTTGTCAGCTTCAAACTGCTCTTATTCTCTGCAGAAATGAAAGAACTGTTTGAATCTTTGTGACTAACCTGCAAGCAAGATTTGAATCTCCTGACTGTGAGCTAACACGCAGAGTTTAGAGAGTAATGTTATGTGTGTGTTGGCTTTGATTGAGCCTAAAGAAAAACCACAGCAATGCACTAGATAGCACACACACACATAGAGTACATACATCACATGCAGAGCGTGGCATTCTGGGGAGTTAATGGGTTGCGGCAACATCTGGCCCAGAGTTCAGGAGGATAGGGGCTGCAGAGACATGCTATACCGGGCTTAGACCGATATAAGGGGATTATGTCTGCCATGGATTAAATATTGAAAATTAGCGTGGTGTCAGCTTTACCTGATCTGCCTGTTCAGACATGAGCCACACAGCACAAAAGTCCAAAAGTCCAAAGAGATGGATTAGATTTGGATACTTGTCATGATGTTTTTTCCAGGTTTTGAGATGTCTCTTTCCAAAAACAGAGTCCCTGGAGACAAAACACACTGTCGACAGTTTTTATTGGTCATCCTTTCTGAAGAAACAGTCCCTATAAAACTGCAGACAGTGTGTCCTGTGGATTATCCACAGCAACCACAACATTGTTTCTGGAAGGACGTTGAACCGTTGAACTGACGTTTTCAGTGCTGTGGACGCCACCAACTAAATTCCATTAACCTCCTTTGTATCAGGCATAAATCTTAGAGACAGACATCTCAACACCTAGACAAATAGAACCAATCCATACATTGTCTTCAAGCAGAGATACGTTTAAAATCTTGAAATCAACGTAAGAGCCTGTAGCTTTTATGAATGTGCATTTCGGCAAGAAACATCCAACCACTGAGCATAAATTTCCAATATGTACACTGCTCATAGTGGACAGAAGCCAACCAATGACCCAGTTTGCTTTGGTCATTTTATCAAGATGTGTATAGGCCTAGTTGTACGGTGGTTGTTTGATAGATAGATTACTTCCTTCTCTATTCCAGATCCTGGTCCAGAGTAACTGTATGTCTGAGCGGATCAGGGTCCTAGAGGGGGAGGTGGATGAGGTCAGCTGTACTGACATGGTGGATGTCATCGTCTCTGAGCCAATGGGATACATGCTGCTCAGTGACAGACTCATGGAGAGCTTCCTGCATGCCAGAAAATGGCTCAAACCCAACGGTAGGATTCAGTTCAATCGTGATAATACTGATGGTTATTAGGAAAATGACAAGTAGGAAATGAAAAACACGGAAAGTACTCCATCACCAATCTTGGAACCCATCGGATCCCATCTGATGATGATTTAGCATCTGGGGGCAACAGCCAATAATTTGGACTCCGAAAACAAATAACAGTTATCCAAGTCAAGAACTCATCTGCAATCCGATTATCCACTTGATATTCGGGAATGGCGAGAAAGACACAGTTGTGCTTATCTCTGTAAACAGATATTTGCATATAAATGAGTATAACTTTAAAAATCATATTAAAAAGATAAACCATCATTAGACTGTTTAGGGACTGTATTTCAGCCAATGCGTTCTGCCTTTTTTTCGTTTCACATGGACTGTTGCAACCAAAGCCCACCCTAACGACTGAGTGTGCATAAACTATGAGATCATCTGAAATAATAAGAGCCTTCAGCCATCTTGAGGCCATGTCTTGCTGGGGGGACTTATGGCAAACCTTAATTAATGGAAGAGGAAAAGTTAGAGGGAAAGATACATTTAGAGACTTGTTTAAGACGTCAAACAGTGAGTTAGACTTTGACTATGGACTTTTCTTGCTCTTGTTTCTTGACATGGGACTTGTTCTTAATCTGAGACTTGACTTGGGGTTTATCTTTCCTTTACTTGGGACAAGTTTGTGTTCACTTGCGGCTTGCTTTGGGATTTACCTTCCTCAACATCAACTTTTCCCCAAGGCTCCCAAAAGTGTTATTCCAGCCATTGACCATGTCAATCTCTCTCTCTCTCCAGGTCTGATGTTTCCCTCCTATGGTGATATTCATCTGGCTCCCTTCAGTGACGAGCAACTCTACTTCGAACACTTCGCACGAGCTAGTTTCTGGTCTCACACACACTCATACACACACACACAAACACACACACTCTCAAACAAGCACGCACCGCCATAAATCCATGCATGAGGACGCAAACACACTGGCTCCCTTTCTTTCTCTCTCTCTCTCTCTCTCTCTCTCTCTCTCTCTCTGTCTCTCTCGCACAGACACACACGTTCCCAAGGCTTGACCCAAGTCAGGCATGTTTCCTGTTGGGTGTAAAACGCTCTGGTTCAGTCCAGTCCTGACTCATACAGACCAACCAAGGCTTTGACTGATAGCATCTTTTGTAGGCCGATAAGTTATTTCTAAAAATGATATTTGCACCACAGGAAAACACATTTAAGACTTTCTGCATAAGTTATGTTTCACGCAAATTTTTAATCAGGACACGGGAAGAAAATTACAATCTTGATCCCATACAATATAAACTATTAGGATATACTCAAATAAACATATTTTCATTTCATAGTGAAAGTGGATGTCGTATTTTGAGCTGTGTGTGTCCAAAAGGCAACAAGTAGATACAACACACCTTAAATTTCAGGAAAATTTAAGATTCCATGAACATATATAATATTCAATGACTTTCCATGGCCAACTTCCTTCACCTTAAACTAAAAGTTTGTTGTTAATTATGCAGATGTCCGGGTGTATGTCTGCACAAACAATGCAACCTCTGTTGTGCAGTTTGTTTGTGCATAAGTGTATGCAAGCATACCAGTGTGTTAAGTGTGTGTGTGTATTGCCATGGTCTGTGCCCTTCACTGCTCCACCACTATGTGGGGGTCAGGCTCAGTCAGCCTTGAGGAATGAAGGTAAACTATAAACTGATGTTGTTCACTCAAAGTATTTTGGCGGGGACACTGTGAGAAAAACTTTATTACTACTAATATAACTATCAAATATATTAACTAGCAGACATGTCAGTCAGCTGACTGTCAATATTCAGTGTTCATTCTTTGCTCGTCTTTCTTCAGGCAGCAGAGAAGTTTCTATGGAGTGAACCTGAATGCTCTTCACAGTCCTGCAGTGGATGAGTTCTTCAAACAGCCTATAGTGGTACGTGCTGTAAAACTCTATTTAACAGTGCTAACCTTGACGCAAGATCTGTTACGACATATCGTATTCTTTTCAGGACACGTTCGATGTGCAGATCCTGATGGCCAGGTCCGTCAAGCACTGCATCAACTTCATGGAGGTTAAAGAAGAAGATTTACACAGGTTAGACACACACAGTCTTCATTTTAAGCCCCCTGTTTAGTATTAGTTTATAACATACTGTAATGTAGTTGTAAGTAGATGTGGGGTTGTTGTTTTTTTTATAAGAAAACCAATCAATCCCACCATGGTTTGACTTGGATGTAATTTTATGGATCTCCTTTTATTAACTAGAGATGATATATTAAGTCCACTAATAACTTGAAGTGTGAGGATTTAAACATTGATGGTACAACACAAAACAGTGAAAGGATACCGCAGATAAATATGATACCTACAGAGACATATGATAAAATGCGTGTTTGTTTCCTCCAGGATGGAGATTCCGTTTGTGTTTACACTCATGCAGTCTGGTCTGGTCCATGGACTTGCCTTCTGGTTCGATGTGGCCTACTTGGGATCCAAGTAAGAAATAAAGAACTCAGACTGTCTTCCAGTTGATATGGGGAATATGATTAATACATTAGATCTTTCAAAGAAGTAATAGAAATCTGTTAAGACATATCAAACAAGTTAAGCTTTCTTCTGTGCATGCAGGTCAACAGTGTGGCTCTCCACAGCTCCCACTGAGCCTCTGACCCGCTGGTATCAGGTCAGATGTTTGCTTCAGACGCCACTCTTTGCCAAGGTAGGACAAACATTGTCTGGGACCGTCCTGCTGACCGCTAACAACAGGTACACGTGTTTTCTCTGGAATTGCTGAGGTGGACAAAACATTTAATTACTTTGTGATCTGTCTTATCAGTTTGGATCAGAACAGATCAGTTCTCATGGAAGTGTAACCAATAATCATGAACATTTACCTTTTCCACATTCCAGGCAGAGCTACGACATCCACATCACAGCCACAGTCGACCAATCAGGCTTCAGATCTGGAAACATCCTGGACCTCAAGAACCCTTTCTTCAGGTTACAACTTGTTCCTCTCTGATACATAAAATACCATTACATTAATATAAAACTGGGTTAATAAGTCCTGCTTTTATGAAACACCCCACAAGTCAAACTCATTCTGTGTGCAGGACAGCATCTTGGTTCCAAAGCTAGAGACCTCCAGACCTTTGGCGATCAGAGGTTCGAGGGCGGGTCGGCTCTCCCCTCCTGGAAGCAAGGCGAGGAGAACAGAGGTAATGAATGAAGATCTATTAATGAATGATCAAAACACAGCTTGAATATTGCAGGCAGACAGAACAGCTTCATAAAAGATCCACAAGAGGGCAGCATGGAGCTGCTAATACTTCAGACCTTAATCTGAGCAATACTTCAAATCAAGCAATAACATCCACTGTGAAACATTAATAATGTAATGTATTAGTAGTTTTCTAAATGTACAATGTAGATGGACAGAAGTGAGTGCTATACTGAGACGTTTTAGGGTGAATTACTCACTTTTCTTGTCATTTCTGTTTTGTTGACACTTTTCTTTTGAAGATGGCTTTTTTTATTCAAGTCAGTGCGAAATAAACACAGCTTCAGTACACTTTAGTGAGCTGTAACAGCAGCTTTCATTGGTCAGACGTCATTGTCAGTGCTGTGAGTGTGAGTCTTTATTTACTGCATCAATATTGTATCAGAAAAAGTTTTGGAGCAGTGCAGCTAGTCAGTTCTGCGATTGTGAAGAGCACAATTTCAAGTTAAAGAATACATTTGCAAAAATAATTGTTGTTTTTTTCTTCTTCTTCTTCTTCTTCTTATTATTATTATCATCATGAATTTTCTCTTTCATCTCCAAAGGAACCTCATGAGGAATCATCAGATCCACTTTCACACACCACAACTTTGATCTCTCTTTAATAGAGGCTGTATACACACACACACACACACACACACACACACACACACACACACACACACTACATTACACATTCAAGCATGCACAAGGAATCTGTCATTTCTACACCAGCAGTTTTTTCTGTGCATGTATTTAATTCTCTGTAATAAAATGTTCCACTCACAAACCGTATTGACGAGACTCATTTTCTGCTGAACACACACATCATAAGAACTGCACAGTGATTACATTTAGTAAAGTAGCACATTAAGTTCTATGATGATGTGTTCACCAAGTGTTTGTGAAGTGAAGCATACATATACAAACATTTTTACTATAAATATATTAAATCATATTATAGTGATCCATTACAAACTTACATTAGAAGTCACTTTTAGTGTTATAATAAGAAACGTGTAGTCTGTTGGGAATTAATTACTGTCTAAATGTGTTTACTTAATCATACTTCTTGTGTACATGATACTGATATTCAAAACATTTCTATTTTGAACAGAAAAAGATATAGTCATGTAATATTCACCTAATTTCAGACATTAAGAATATTTCACCAGATCAGGTTATAGGCATTTGCTGATGGGATTTTTATGAACTGGAACGATTAATAAACACATTTTTAGAAGAAAAAAAAAAAACGTAATTAACGTGCTTTTATTTTGAAAACCGGAAACCCGGAAGCGCTGTAGTTGTTGTAGCCATAGACATATATACATAGACGCCGCATTGAGCGCTGAATTGTACGACGACGTCGCCGCCATATTGGATAAGGCAGATCTGCCCGTAAACTAATACAAGGAAATGGACTGAACTTCATAAAGCGCCTTTCTACAAAGTTCTTTAAGTTAATGCCTCTTATACACCCATTCACACACACACTGGGAAACAAACAGGCACCAGAAACAACGTATGTAACTTTTAAAGTGATGATTATAAATGTTTACTCCTTATGTGAGCACCAAACCAACGTATGTATTTTTCTAATGCTGAGTGTTTACAGCTACTAATGTGTGTAACACTGTTACTGTGATGATGAATATTGAAATATTTATAATTTAACATTTAATCTGTTTCTATAATAACTAGATCCTGAAATGTAGATGTGACATGAGGGTTTTCTGAATAAAGAGCACTAACGTGTACATTACACGTGAACATATATACATACATATAGTACACACAAACTGTGTGTGTACTATATGTATATATATATACATATATATACATATATACATATATATACATACACACACCCACACACACACACACACCACACACCACACACACACACCAATATATAATAATATAATAATATATATATATATATAAATATATAATATAGAATATATATATATAATAATATATATAATATATATTATATATCTAATACCCACACAGATGCTACATACATACCTACTCCATACTACTACATCATACAACATACCCTTTAAGGTGTAGTGTGTGTGTGTTATAGACACTGATTAAATGTTAAATTATAAACATTTCAATATTTATCATCACAGTAACAGTGTTACACACATTAGTAGCTGTAAACACTCAGCATTAGAAAAATACATACGTTGGTTTGGTGCTTACATAAGGAGTAAACATTTATAATCATCACTTTAAAAGTTACATACGTTGTTTTTGGTGCCTGTTTGTTTCCCAGATATATTAGTGTGTGTGTGAATGGGTGTATAAGAGACATTAACTTAAAGAACTTTGTAGAAAGGCGCTTTATGAAGTTCAGTCCATTTCCTTGTATTAGTTTACGGGCAGATCTGCCACATCCAATATTGCCGTATCGCGCCCAACGACCAACCCGCTCAATGCGGCGTCTATGTATATATGTCTATGGTTGTAGCTATAGCAGGACACAGAAGCCAATGTAGGCTCACGTGTGTGTGTGAGCAGAGTCCTTCTGTTTCATAACTTTCATAAAAGGTGTCATAGAGGTGCGTGAGAGTGAAGAGAGGATGCTGGCGACAGGAGCAGTGAGTACACACGAGCTAACCTGTTAGCCTGGCTGCATGCTGTAGCATTAAGACGACTTCCTTTAATGTGTGTGACTCTGCACCGAACTCCATGTGGAAATCTGTCAATTTAACACAGCATCGCCTTTTTCGAGGCTTCCCTTATGTCATTGTGTAAAAAACTGCCGCACATAAACACCTCATGGGTCACTCTTTAATTCGGCATGCATATTCATTTATTATTATCATATTTTAGGGTGCTACACCTCCTGTGTGTCCAGGTAAAACAGGCATATGTTAGAAGCACACTGAGTACACTGTGTGATGCTTTCAGGCTGTAACCACAGCGCTGGCACAAGTGGACAGAGAGAAGATCTACCAGTGGATCAATGAGCTGTCCAGTCCAGAGACCAGGGAGAACGCCCTCCTGGAGCTCAGCAAGAAGAGGGAGTCCGTACCCGACCTGGCTCCCATGCTGTGGCACTCATGTGGCACCATCGCCGCGCTGCTGCAGGTGAGTCAGGGAATGTTCTCCAGGGGTGGATGAGAGAGAGCAAAGAACCAGAAGCTTATGCTGTGTTTTCATCCTTTCATCCGTTTGCAGGAAATCGTCAACATCTACCCTTCAATCAACCCCCCCACTCTGACGGCACACCAGTCTAACAGAGTGTGTAACGCTCTCGCTCTCCTCCAGTGTGTGGCCTCCCATCCAGAGACAAGGTAACGGAAATCTCTGTCATAAGCACACAACAAATAATGACGGTGTGGATTCATGATCACGTTGAACACAGTCAGTTTCGTCCCCTCACAGGTCAGCTTTCCTGGCCGCACACATCCCACTCTTCCTCTACCCGTTTCTACACACTGTGAGCAAAACACGGCCGTTCGAGTACCTCCGCCTCACCAGCTTAGGAGTCATAGGTAAGAACTCTGCACTTCATCGTCGTCATCGGTGATTCTCCCATAGCCAAAATAAAATCCAAGTTATCTGTCTCAGCTATCAGTGAGTTATCGGATATATTGTGTGTACTGATTTGTAGAAATAATCGCGACTAATCGAAAAAAGAATCGACAGATTAGTCGACAACCAAAATAATCATTAGTTGCATTTATATGCCGGAGTTTTCCATCACACTTATGAACTGCGTGTTGGATGATAAAGGGTGATCCGTGATTGGCTCCAAACTAGTTGTGATGTCACAAATCCTACTGGTACATCCAGGGTCAGGTATGGGTGAGTACCTGAGTCACATCATTTCTTAGAATTTGCGATTTGACTGACTGTCAAACCAGATAATAAAAGAAAGGTGTATGGCATTCATTCTCTGTATGTATACGAGATCCTAATGGACGTCTCCGGTCAGAAATGTTTAGTCTGTCTATTGATCCTGTCAAGGTGCTTTGGTGAAAACCGACGAGCAGGAAGTCATCAACTTCCTGTTGACCACAGAGATCATACCTTTGTGCCTTCGCATCATGGAGTCCGGCAGCGAGCTCTCCAAAACAGTACGCTCACATGATTTTTATTCTGACCAACACATCCATGTATGAGTGTAGATATTCCCTGTGAAACAAAATCTTACTATATGAACCGGTGACAGGTGGTGTAATTGTTTTTTAGGTTGCAACCTTCATCCTCCAGAAGATCCTCCTGGACGACACCGGGCTGGCGTACATCTGTCAAACATATGAGCGCTTCTCCCATGTTGCTATGATTCTAGTGAGTCATATCTGGATTGTTAACATGTGACACGTTCGTTAGCAGTTTGTCTTTGTGTCCTGACAGTCTGTTTGTCTGTCTCAGGGTAAAATGGTCCTCCAGCTCTCCAAAGAGCCGTCAGCCCGTCTACTGAAGCACGTGGTGCGCTGTTACTTACGTCTGTCTGACAACTCCAGGTACTTTTCTTACTGAAAAACTGACTCCAAGTCAGTTTTGGAAGTGTTGAAACATACAAAGGATGCCTGATGTGTGTGTGTGTGTGTGTGTGTGTGTCTTTGTCCCACAGAGCCAGAGAAGCTCTGCGCCAGTGCCTCCCTGACCAGCTCAAAGACACCACCTTTGCCCAGGTCCTGAAGGACGACACCACCACCAAGCGCTGGCTGGCCCAGCTGGTGAAGAACCTTCAGGAGGGTCAGGTCACCGATCCCCGGGGCATCCCTCTCCCGCCGCAGTGACGTCCCTCCCTGCCGACCCCAAGGAACACCAGCAAAGAACTGCCTAACAGACGAGCTTCCATCATGGACACTGTTTTTATGAGAGACTCAAAGGAAAGGCTGCTGCCTGCTTATTTTTCTGCTCTCATGTATAGCCCCATGGATCCACACTTTGAAAGACATTCACATTTGTTGCCTCGCCACAACTGTTGTACAGATCGACAATAAATTGTTGCATAACAGATAACAGCTTCAGCATCTTCATTCAGCATGTTGTGGTAACTCTCCTTCTCCCATGGTGGTTATGAGTCTGTATCACCTGTAGGTGTGTGTTACTGCTTTACATGGAGGATCCCAGTGCTAAAGGATTTTAAGGTGTATGTGCATCTATCAGGTTAAAGGGTTGTGATCAGCAGGTGAGTCTCTTTCTCTTTGTTTGAATCTTTATTTGATAGTTGCAGCTGAAAGAATGACAGCAAGCTGTGGAAAAAGAAAGACGGGGGATGACATGCAGCAAAGCAAGCAGGTGGGATACTTGTTCTCTTCCTATTTATCTTCAGTTGTAGCAGCCCTTCAAGACAGAGCTCACTGCTTTGAGTTTGTTTTAGTTGGTCTTGAGGGCGCTGCATGTTGTTATCAGAAGAAGCGCTGCATTACATGTAGATGTTGATGAGAAATAAACAAATGCATTGTTCAAAAAAGCTGAATATAAAATCTGAATGTACCTTATCTGTGTATTAAGGTTCAGCTTCCCTGCGGACTCATGTTTTAACCTCATTGTATTTCGATCGTATGAATCACAACAACATGTGATTGGAGAATGTTATTTATTAAATTAAAGATATTCTTACATTATTACTACTGAGCCACACTTGTCATAATATTCCCCATTTGGAGCCATGATTGTAGCGTTTTTCACTTTTGAGATATTTCATCTCCTTTCACGATCTGCTGTCACATTATAGCTCAGATAGTTCAGCAAGGTTTAATTTGAAAAAAACACATTATAGCTCAGATAGTTCAGCAAGGTTTAATTTGAAAAAAAAATATTTTTCCAGTATAATGTTTTGAAATAAATCTATTTCATTTTTTTATTTATATTATTTTCTATCGATATGATATTTATATTTCACAGGTTTCTCCATGTACCACTAGAGAAAGGTCTTATCCCATCAGTAGTACTTGTACCACAGTTTGAGAAACGGTGTCCTAGTATTACAATCATGATGTCTTTTTAGCGCACATCGTTATATTTAATAATAATAATACATTTTATTTAAAAGCGCTTTTCACGGTACTCAAAGACACTTTACAAAGAAGAACATCAAATCATCAAAACAATATAAGATGGTACACTAAAAACACATTAGACATTAAACATTAAAAGCAATTTTAAAAAGGTGTGTTTTTGTCAGAGATTTGAAGTCAGTACAGTCACAGATGTTAATATTTCCTGCTGCTAAATTTTGGGCGTCATCAGTGACTTCTTAATTTAACACAACATAATGAAACAGTCCACTTCATAGCAGCGATTTTAGTTTTTCTCTTCCATGAAGTCAGTTTGCTCACAAGTGACAGATTATAGGAGTGGTCAAAACGGGAGCAGCAGTACTCGAGATTTCCTGACTTTTAGTCCCTTGTTTGGCTTGTTGAGCTGCATTTTGTAATAAACTGCCTCATTTTGTAATAAACTGCCCCAACGCATTTTGTAATAAATTTTGCCGCATTATGTAATAAGTTATTACATTTTGACAAGATTATTACCAAATGCAAAAAATCTGCAATTTACATAATATTCTCTGTTAATGCAACCTTTGAATAGTGTACTGATAGTAATTGCTAAGTACTGCTACTAGGCTAATACAGTGATAATAATAGGCCTAGCTTTTACAAATACTTTAAAGTAAAATAAAATACTATTAACAAACAAATAAACTATACTTTAGAATTGTTATTCCATAATGCACCATGTTATTACATTTCCTAGAAAACAAAAAAGTTGCAAGTGCATTTTGTAATAATCTTGTCAAAATGTAATAACTTATTACATAATGCGGCAAAATTTATTACAAAATGCGTTGGGGCAGTTTATTACAAAATGCGGCAGTTTATTACAAAATGAAATGAAAAAGTTATTACATTTTGGACGTTTATTACAAAATGCACCGTTATTACAAAATGCGGCTCAACAGGCTCCAAAACCCCTGGATCCTACATCTCCCATAATGCAGCTGGATAGTGTATTTTGTTTAGAAACACCCACGTCTTTCAAATTCACACCATCAGTTTGTAATACAAACTCTGCTTCCCTTCAGCCGAGGAAAAAAAAAAAGAGCCATGTGTAAATCTGTGCTCTCGGTTTACAAATCCGGATTTACCAAATAAATCTAGAATATATTTGGCAAATCTGTGTGCGCGGATTATAATCTGAGAGTACAGATTTACAGGAGCCACAGGCGACTGCTGTCAGGACTGAGAAGTGACCCAGAGTGACCTGTGTGAGTCGGATCGGGATCATTATATCGTTGGAGCAAGTCTCGCTGGACACCGTGGCTTCTCAGCACAGTTACAGTCTGATGGGATTATTGCACATCTCCTGCAGATATAATCAGTTCTGTAACAAAAGTTTAGCTGAATCAGGCGACTGCGTCTCACACTTCTTTATTTCTCCTGCATCTGATCTGTTGTGCAATATTCCAACACACATATGGGTATTTAACATCATTCTTCTAAAGAATTTTCCCTCATTTAGTGTTTTCGTTGCTCTAAAATCAAAACACTCATCATATTTCTGCACTCAGTTATTCAGGTTTTTCCTTCACTTCGTGATGTCTACTCTCAATGGCTTCAGGTGATCCGTTGCAGAGGTTGCTCCTGGGTACTGTAGTTTTTCTTCTTTTTCCTCAGAGGTCATTGTGAGGGAGCCCCTCCATTTTAGTCTTGGCTCCGTCTGTGTAATTTGAGCCGGGAAGCTGAGCTGAAGCCGTGAATTATTAATGCCTCAGAACCTGAGCAGGGGAACACAGATGAAGACCACAGAGAGAATATTAATATTCAAAAACTTCCAAACCTAAAGTGTGTGTGTGTGAGCTCTCAGGTGCGTAAGCGATGTCGGTAATGACTCCGGAGGTAGACCGGGAGCAGTTTGTTCATTTGCTGGTGGATCTCTCTCTGGTGTACCGTCCTCGTGGCCTGCAGCTAAACTGGCCTGATCAAAGTTTGATGAGCGGGGCTTAGTAACATTAGACGGGGTAGAACACACACGGGCACTCTGTGGTGGAGCTCTGCTGGTCCTCCACCTGGCATGATGTGATAGAGGTGGTCCAAATCTGAGGGAAACAGGCTGATTGGAATCCTCTGCCAACGAGCGTCTTATATGACAGCAGACAGGCTGCAGGACTCTAGATAATAAATCCTCGTTTCCATTTTTCTTTTATAATACGACCGTTCCTGGATCTATTTGAACTTGTATTGGACTTAAAAATCACAATTAAAACATGATCAAATAAAGACATTTTGCATGTTCTAAATACATATTTATACACAAAGGTGACAGAGCCTTTGCAGTCAGGGCTTCAAGACTGTAGAATGACCTTCCTGAGGAGATCAGGGCTGAACTGGACTTGAAAATGTAGTATTATTATTTATTATTACCTGCATACACACTGTGTATATACTGTGTATACACACACATACAGTTCAAGCATACACATGACTGTTCATCCTGCTTTCCACAGAATCCTATACATATATCATATACTAATTTTCATCTACCCTCAATGTAATCTATACAAAGTCTGACACATGCATCTGAGATACAAACATGCAAATCACACAGATACTTCATCTAATGCAAACCTGTTGAGTCTGGACTGAAGCTGCAGGTTGGGTGGAGGTCCCTGCTCCAAACAAAACTTTCACCTCAGCCACGTGGAGGCTTTTGTAGAGTTTTCAGACTTTATAATAAGCAGCTATAAAGGTTACTGAGATTAGGCATGGGATCATGTGATTTGTGTGCAAACAGGCTTCATTTTCTTCCTCGCACGGTCATCATTGTGTTTAGAAAGGCTTTAACTCGCACTCCTCTCCTTATCCGAAGTGCATAATGAAGACACAGCTCTCAGAACAGTTAGAGCAATGCTAAACAGGGCCAAACAGGTGATCAAGCAACAGGGAAAAAAAAAAAAAAAAAAAAAAGGGATCCTGAGAGAGAGCGGAATGGGTAGGAGGAGGAGGAGGAGGGGAGGTGGGGCAGGGCAGGTGAGCGTCACACTGAGTTGACTCTGGCTTCAGTTAGTTTGTGGCTGCCTTTCATCACTGCAGCGTGGCATGCAGAGGGACAGGAGCAGCAGCAGCAGCTCCCGGGCCATATGATCTGTTCCAGCTCTGCAACAGCCGGCAGCACCGACCGGGACTCAGGGATGAGCCTGCAACAGGTCAGACTCCATATTATATAGGCTTGTTTAAACTGCTGATCCTGTAAATACTGCTAGAATATTCCATTTAAAACCTCCCTGACTTTCTGATGAACTTCTTGTTGTACCTTATGTGCTGTTTTTTCAATTTAAAACTACCTATTTTTGTCTGTTTATCATATTTGCTATGTTTCCTATGCTGTGTCTAATTGATTTACTTGCTGCATGTATAGTATTATTTATTAGTTGCAAGTAGGAGGCTGGCTTTGGCAATGTGGTTTTGCTGAATTTTGAGTGTTTCTGAGCAGGAGCTTGGACCATCACAGTCAGCTGAGGTCAGAGTGAAAGGAATGCTCAGACCACGACAGGGATTTAGGGGAGATTAGTTGGCTTATTGAGCTTGACATAGAGACAGAACAAAAAGTGCAGGACGCTGCAGAATGCATAACAGCAAAAGAAAAAAGAGCATCCAGACCAGCTTAGTAAGCTGCCCAGTGTCACCGTACACACAACACGGGGATGAAGGCTGAATAATGAGGCTGCTAGTGCTGTGTGGAGCAGGTGTGTGATACTCTGTTCTCACAGAGATCTTTGGTTAAAAGAGTGATTCTACATAAGAGCTCCTATATTACAGCCTGAGCATGTCACTCCAACGCATAGAATTCCATGAAGATGAAGCACATGTCTGTTTACATAAAACTATCTGAGCATCATATTAACATTTGTTCAGCCTATAAATGAGGTGCCGTTATAGAACAGCAAAATGTTCCATTAGGGCTAAGAATATACGCATCGACCACGCTGTCTAAGGAATTAATAATTGAAATATGTTTATTGCTATTGCTGACTAACATCCTCAATGTTACAGTAAAAAGTTTAAAAAGTTGAATAGCCGGCAAGTTTCCCAGCATCCAGCTGCATTTAGAAGAGCAGAAATTCTGAATCCTTACAAAGTTATTCATTGTTATGAAGTGAATTCGTTGTCTCATCTCTATGTGGATATTGTAGAGTGTTAATTGGTTGTTAAAACCCTGCAGCAGATACAGTTTTCCAATTGGGGAATGGTGAAAAAGTGCTTTGGTAATCAACGTCTGCAGAAAACAGAAAAGTGTTAAATGCTCATAAAAACTTGTGAAATACTGGGAAAATGAGAAATGATTATGTTTTCTGATGAAATCATCATCATGTCTAAATGTCTCTGGCTCATAAGTGTAAACCCACAGGAATAACTAAAAGCATAGTATAGCATGCGCTCTTCTGTTCTTTCTTTTTAGATGGCAAAAGTGTGAGACAACAACGAATGGCTTGCACAGGGACTGATCTCCGTAAGTCTGTTTTTATATTCTGCAGTGGGTTTACTGTGAAAGATGTTCAGTACATCAATACATACAAATTCTCCACTACTTCAGTGAACTGATATAGAATTGCTCATTGATTTGGAACTCTGTGTGTCGATATGCATTCGTGTTGGCATCAACAATATCTGACTTATACTGACCAGGCTCTGCAGTCTGTCTATGTCTTCCCCCAGGTTTCTTGAAAAGATACAAATTAGGATGTTAAATATTGTCTCAAACTATGATTTACAGATTGAATTAACTATATTAATCATATAATAAATTAAATCTAAGACCCAGAGAACTGCTTCTGTAAAGTAAACATGTTATTATTACACATATATGACTATGAGCTTTTGTATGGAAGTCCAAGGCTGCAATACTGCAATGTAATCGTTAAATGAAAATTGAAATTTACGTTTTTTTTATGACAACATTAATTGTAAAAATAAATAAATAAATACAATGTTCATTTTTGAAATAGGATAATTAATGCCTCCACATACAAATCATTTTCACTGTAGTCCTTTTCATGCCCAAATTGTTGTGCAACCTAAACTTGAAAATTAAGTTACAATTGTAAACATTTGAATTGCAACTATACTTTTGAGCGATATACCACCTAATCACACAATATTATTTTATTCTATGATAACTTTTTCTCTTTTCAGGCATCCGGGGGGATGACAACCTCCAGTCCATGCTGGTGGGGACGGTAATGAGAAAAATCAAGTCTCGTACTTGGAAGAAACAGCGCTACTTCAAACTGCAGGACGACTACATGACCATCTGGTACAAGTCCAAGAAGGCTGGCAACACCCACTCCACATGTAAGAGCACATGATGCGCTAATGTGATGAACCTCTTTCATCGGAGATTAAGCCAAATTTCCATTTGGGTTATCTATGATAACCCAAATGGAAACACATTCATTATGCTAGAAAACAGAGGTGGATAAACTCAAGGGAGCTCAGGACACTGGATTTGTTCTTATGACAAAGATAGACATTTTTTTTGCCTTCCACAGACCAATGTAATTAAGTTTTCATGTATTCTCGTTCATCTTATGATGATCACCACATGAAGATGATAGTCCTCTCTCTTCGACTGTGTATGATATAAGTTTTCCATCCTGTGTCGATCTTTGTGCCCAGTTTCAGTGAGTGACCTGGAGGCAATACGAGAGGGACACCAGTCCGAGGTGCTGCTCAGCATCGCCGATGAATTCCCAGCTGACCGATGCTTCACGCTGGTCTTCCGTGGTCGCAGGGGTAACCTGGACCTGGTGGCTGAGTCAGCCGAAGAAGCACAGTCCTGGATCAGAGGCATGAGGAAGCTGATTGAAAACCTGGAGAACATGGGGGAGCGAGAAAAACTAGACCAGTATCCTTCACTTGTCAATCCTTCACACACAGTTTTCAGTCAGTGTCTTCAAAATAGTTTTACAGTCCAACTGAACTCCACATGAGCCCAGTATCCTCAGAATTGTGTCCATATAGGAAAATTAGGGAGATAGGTAGGAAGAAGCCTTGTGACTTATGTCCTGATGTAGGGTACAAGTTAACATTTCATAGCTCTAGAAATACCTTATCACGGACAAAAGGGTTGGTTAAGGGGAAACTTTGACTTGTCCTTGATAATTAATAATATGAATTCACCAAGCTGGACAGATTTAGTTGAATATCTTGCTCTTGCTCTAGGCAAAGCTTTTAAAAATACAGTTGAGTGTTTCATCCGCTATTTAATGTGACACTTTCCTAAAGTGGCGTACCCAGATGGATTGGTGACTGGTTTAAGAAGGCTGACAAGAACCACGATGGCAGGATGAACTTCAAGGAAGTGCGTGATTTATTGAAGATGATGAATGTGGACATGAACGAGCACCACGCTCACCGTCTCTTTAC
This sequence comes from Larimichthys crocea, assembly GCF_000972845.2. NCBI lineage: Eukaryota > Metazoa > Chordata > Actinopteri > Sciaenidae > Larimichthys > Larimichthys crocea. The sequence continues at coordinate 33,899,771 of NC_040018.1, read as the reverse complement.
AGTGAGGGCCTTTGAGTGTTTAATTTTTACAGCCATGGAGGGATTTAATACAAATATCCATAGAGCTACAGCATGTATCCTTCTCTTTCCTCAGATGGCTGATAAATCCCAGTCTGGTACCTTGGAGGATGACGAGTTTGTACTCTTCTACAAGATGCTGACCCAGCGGGAGGATGTATTAAGGGTTTTCCAGGAGTACTCAGCTGATGGCCAGAAGTTATCCCAGAGTGACTTGGGAGACTTCCTGAGGGAAGAGCAGCTGGTAGGGGGCGACATCCAGCAGCATGCCAAGCAGCTCATTGACCACTATGAGCCCTCTGACACAGGTACATGGGCAGTGAAGGATATCCATATCTTGGTGTTTGTTGAACCATAGGAAAACTAAGATCATTGTGATTACCTAGTGTCCCTTGGTACTGAAAAATGTATGTATGTGAGAAGGTTCTGACACTATCCTCCTGTGTTTCCAGCCAAGATGCTGAATGCCATGACATTTGACGGCTTCTTGATGTACCTTGGCTCAGCTGAGGGCTCCATCTTCAACCCACAGCGGCGGGGCGTCTACCAGGACATGAGCCAGCCTCTGTGCCATTACTTCATCTCCTCCTCGCACAACACCTACCTGATGGAGGACCAACTCAGAGGACAGAGCAGTGTGGAAGGATACATCAGGTAATGCTGCTGGTGTTTGTTTTATTTGAAAATAGTCTGGTTTGATAGAAATGTCCATTGTGAGTTTACTATTTAAATGAATTAAATTCTGTTAGAACTGTTGTTGTTGTGACTGAATCAAAAAATCAAACAACAACCAACCAATGGTAAACAAAAAGATGTTGTTGTTTTGAGCCTAATGATCAATTTGTCAACCTGACTATCCACATGGACTCAAATTGTGACTTGGGCTCAAGTTACTGTTTTGACGACTTGCAACTTGACACAACATGACTTGAGACTTGACTTGGATATGGACATGACTTGATTTGACTTGAGATATGGTGACTTGAATGACCTGTCTGTGTTTATTTCATTTATTTTTTTAAGTTTAAGTACAAAATATTAAAAATGTTCAAGACTTTCAATGTTGACATTGAAACTGTCTGAGTGTTACCTGGTACAAGTGCATGCTGGAAATGTCATCGTCATGACCGGGTGACTACCCTGTTAGTCAAGCTTCTTGTGATGCTATCTGATCAGATTAGATCATCATCATGCCCATGCCATGAGTCACCACTTTCAGATTCAGAAGTTTCACATGTGAAGGTGAAAGGAAAGCTGCAAGACTTGCTCATCAAAGCCAATGAGTTGGGGGGCAAAGAAACAAAAATGCTTCTAATTGATTAAACAACAACTAGAATTCTCCAAAGGTACAAAGGCATCCAGAACCACCACTGCAACTATGACTTAATCATTTCTCTTAATCTTTTCCGAGTAATTTAGAAGATGATTCTATCCAAATCCACTTCCTAACCATTTTAGAGATTTAAGGGTTTCCCTCTGTGGAAATCCCTAATGTGTTCTCTACTATGCTCCATTGAGCCTCTCAGGGATGATGAGATTTCCTGTGACGTTGTTCGGAATTAATCCCCCACCATTCATCAGTTTTTTAAATTCATTAATAAAATAAAGTGGGATTGCTGACGTCAAGTTCTTTTTAAGTGATTAATTCTTTGTATTAATGCAAAAGTCAGTCTGATAATGGCATTAACTTTAGGCAAGTATATCTGATCCTGATAAAGAAATGAATGAAAGAATGAAAGACTGAATTTGTCTTTATGGCTCAGGGCACTGAGTCGTGGCTGCCGATGTGTGGAAGTGGACTGCTGGGATGGTGCCAACGGAGAGCCCATTGTCTACCATGGACACACTTTCACCTCAAAGATACTCTTCAAAGATGTGGTCAACGCAGTGAGCAAGTATGCTTTCAAGGTAACATCAACTGTCTGGTTGTTTCACTTTGTTTTGTTTCACTTTGCCAATGTGGAAGTAAATGTGAACTTGCCCCCAAAGCCCCAAATTGTCTAGACCTTGCAACCAAACTTTAATCCCAACAAGATGTTTCAAGGATCTTGCTCTATTGAAGGTTAGGCAACTTTTCTTGTGACCCTTGTCAGTTTGAAAGTTTTGCAAGCAGTTGAAGTTCTTGCCCAAAGTCCTTGTCCAAAGCTTGAAACTAGAATATTTATTCGAGGACATTTCAATCCAACTGCAAATTGGTCAGGCCAGGTCTTTTTTAATGGATTCTTGCTGGAGCAAAACATCTACTCGTAAGCTTTGAGTAATGCATAAAATGTTTTTTGTTCTTTCTTACAGTAGCTTTCTCATCTACCTGTCCTCCAAGTTATTCTTGTTCCTGAAAAAGTTTTATTTGGTACAACACTGGTGATTTTTACATTGCACAGGTCACACACACCCACAGCCCAATTGGAAAGATGATCACACTGGTCTGAATACAGCTTTTCAAGTAGACCAAGCATGTTTTGTAATCCCCTCATGCTGGCATTGCAATTGTTTTTGCTTTCATTGTCCTCTAAAGCTGTATCAACAAATCGCTCAGCATCTCATTGCAAATTTATAAGAGGGAGTACAACTGTGCAATGATATCCAAGACATAATCTGAAAGCCCTATAAAGTGAGCTAGTCAGGGATCTGCCACGCAGTGCCAGCCCGATGCCAAAGTGAACAGCTGCCAGGTTCACGTGCATGTCAAAGCCTGCTGTGTATGAGCATCTGTCTGCAACTGAATATTGTGGCCTCATGACCCCTTGTCCATCCATCTGCTGGTCTTTCAGCCAGCCAAGCACAACCTGCAGGCATATGGCAGCAGGCGTATTAGCTTTCCCCTATGATAATGCTCTCCAGTGTTAAATTACCAACTCACTCACTCCCTCCACCTCCTCCTCTCCCCCATCCAGGTATCGGAATATCCAGTCATCCTGTCCATCGAGAACCACTGCGGTGTTGAGCAACAGAGAGTCATGGCCCAACACCTCAACCACATCCTTGGTGACAAGCTGCTGAAAAGCACATTGGATGGCAGGGCCCCCATCGGGCTGCCGTCTCCTGAGGTGAGCAGTGCAGTCTGTCCTAATCCTACCTCACTCTGTGTGGTACTTGCTGGATTTATAGTACTTTCTCTGTGTGAACATAAACCTACATGAATCCTGCTTGAAAAAAGGCAGCCCAATCTATTATTCCAGGGCCACAGTGGGGGTTCCATGATAAGTGATAATCAAGACTAACAAAAAAAAAAACAACCTTACCTGACTTTTAAAAGTCAGTTAATTTCTGTGCTGTTGTCTAACTAGAACATTTTTGATTCATACATTTGATTTTCTGTGCTACATAATAAAAACAAAACCTAGCTAAGAGTACTATTTTGTTCTAACCCTAACCCTAACCATTAGTGAGCATTAATGTTACAAAGCAAGCAAGAAATAGCATCAGCATGTTCATTTGAACAGCTTGATCAATTGTACTGTATCCTTGTCAAGGTAATACTCAAATGAGTCCTCAGATTGACCCAGAGGACACGTCCCTTTCCCCCAAAAGTCTGTCAAAGCCTCCTGGGCCATATGATCTGTGTACACATGCACCGCTGGCACCCTGAATTATTCAACACCACAAATTTTTCCCCCTGCTACAACTTTAAAGAATATGACAATACATTTATTTTTCCATGGTTCCCCTTTCAGTCCACAGTCCACTGACCAGTTTGTACAGCTGATTTAAGCATTTTAACAACTCCCACAGCTACCGTCTAACCATCGTTTCACACTACAGAATGTGAAGGATGACCCTTGGTTTTTTGTTTGACCTTCCTGCCAGGATCTAAAGGGGAAGATTCTGCTGAAAGCAAAGAAGATTGGTGGTCTGGAGGAGAGTTTCAATGGGATGGTGGAAGACTCTCTGAACGGAGAGATCAGCGATGAAGACGATGTGGCTGAGATTGACGATGATAACCTCCATCGCGAGAGTGTCCGTCGCAGGCTTAAGGTAGGTCAGGTTGTTAAATGAGCAGTGGTACACCTCAGTCCCAGACAGCCTATTTTACAGTCTGATGAACCAGCCTGATAAAGACTCAGAATCCTCTATGTCAGTCATTTTTAGATTGACAATGTAACATCGAGGCAAATCAGAAAGTGGATTTCGATGTATGATTTGGAACACTTAATAGATTAAGCTGACCATCCCAAAATAAAGGCACTCCTTTTGATTAAATAGATTCTGTTAATTACAGTTGGTAGTTTCATTTTGCTGTGCAGTCCAGGAAGGAAGCTTGCCTGTTTGAATCCTGAAGCATCATGAAACCATTTAAGTTAAGTTTTTGGTGGTCCAACCCAAGTGTTGTGGTACTCTGTAGATCGGTTCTTGTCTCGAGAGCAGTCTCAAGACCACTATTAGAAGGTCTTGTCCTGGAATCTTGACTCGTCTTGTCCTGCCTTGATCTTGGTCTTGACATGATCTTGGTTTAGGTGGTCTTGACTACAGCACTGCTTCAAGTACAAGCCTATGATTAGACTTGATACTTGGTTCTTAGTGTGAATGTACGTACTGACAAGCAGGATATTGAAGAGTGGAGTTGCATGAATGTTATCTATGTATGACTGGAGACATTTCGAGGATTGGTACCCAGATCAGCAGCACTCTTTTTAAGTTTAAAATGCTCTTCTGTGACCTGGTAATGATTTGTTCTGTGTCTTCTTGAGATCATACACACCCACTCCCTTCACAGGTCTATCATATTGTTCCTCTAGCTTCACCTCTGTTTTAATCCATACATTACTAGCAGAGTAACCACTTGTATTTAATTATTTATTTTGCCATTGTTTTTATTTTTTTATTTTTTTACCTTATATGGAAACCATTACAGTGACTAATTATGTATTAGTATGGTAACACCTAATTTTCTAAGAACATCTTGTTCTTGATGTTCTTATTTCGGTTGATACCTAAGGGTATTGAGTACAGATATGCCCAGCCCTAGACATGGGTAAAGACTGCTACAATAGTCTAACCCACTGGTTCCCAGCCTGGGAGTTGCAAGACCTTCTCAATTGTATATTTTGTTGGAAAACATAAAATATATACATACATAATATAGACTAATATCTAAGCATTTTATTAATTTCTGTGAATAAAACAAATGAAATTTTTACTGTTCAAGATTATTAAAGATATAAACCAATCCTTTAGGATAAAGACATGATGCAAACTATATTTATAGAGCCTTCACTGTTAAACAGCCTCATCCTGCATTAGAAAAGTACACAGAACAATGGCCAAGTGTCCGGGAGAAGAAAACACTGAATTTGACATCTGTTTAGTTTGTATGATTATAAAAAAAAATACATCAGAAGACTCATCAACTGATGCAATGTTCTGAAAATTCATCCAAATAGCTTGTTTGACACAAATCCTTCTGCAGTTATTGTTTATTATTCTGTAGTTTGAATAAATTATGAAATATCCATAAATTATATTAGTCACAGGTCCTCAGTTTACTCATAGGTGATCATTTTTGGAGCCCTCTGATTCATTACATTTCAAATCATTTTATAGGCCCACATCCACATTTATGATTCAGTTTTTATAGATATACTGTAGATTTTTTTTAGATTTGTAGATTTATAGAGTTACAGTTTCACAATCTCTGTCATGAAGGACGTTCACCCACAGCTTTATCTTTATTTTATTTAGTATTATTCAGAAAAAATCTATTCATATATTTCTTTAATGAGGTGACAAAGTGTGTAAATGTGTACTTACAAATTCCATACAGTCCACTCCAGCATATTAAACCCGTGACATCACTTGCAGGTTGTGTTGATCGTGATTAATTATCATGGTTGTAATGTGATTATCTGCACATAATTTCACAGTATATTCTATTTGTCCTGCATATGGAAAAAACAAAAACAAAACACAGTTCAGCCTGTGCATTCAGGTCATGTGCTGATTTCTAAATCCTCCACACGAGCTCTTTTAATCTGCTGCTTTTATTTATTTGATCCGACTGAATGGACAGTCTACTTTTATTTATTTAACTGTACAAAAAGATTCAACCATCTGCCTTTGTTTTTGTTCTGGTGGAACAAACAGAAGATACTTGTGAATTCGGACTTTTTCTCCTCAGCTGTGTGTTTGTTGTCACAGTTGATTGAGTGTTTTGTAGTAAGCCACTCAGAGACGCCCAGAAATCTGGTAGCCTTTTTATCCAGCGGAAAAGGATTGCATAAACTTCTGTCATCCCTCATGAAAAATAAAGAGGACTGAAGGGCAGGGAGCAGACACTGGGTGTTAGATAAGGTGATCTGTTTACACTGTGATAGACACAGAGGCAGGCAGAGACGGGGGAGAAAGAAAGAATGAGGCTTCAACACTGTGCTACCACTCGTGACTCTGGTGTCCTCTACCACGGACACCCAGATCTGATATGAACTTCATTGAACTTTCAAAACAGAGAATAAAGAAACAGAATATTTGTCTGCTGAGACATTTAAACTCTTCCTGAGCTAAACGACGCACACATTCCGCCACTGTGGATATCAACAAGAACGAAACGGATCAGAAAAAGGAGAAAGAGGATCTCTGGATCTCATTATGCCTTGTCAAACCACATTAAGCCGTGCCATGCCAGGCTAGGCCAAATTAGGCTAAGTTCCACAAGGTGAAGGTTGTACAGTCTCCTCTAAAATGGGATACTTGATACTCTGAAGAGCACTAATTGCAGTCAGTAATTACCTCTGTTGGTAAATACCAAAGTCTAGAGTCTCTGAGTCGGGCTAGAATGAAATATAAGTTTGGCCTTTTCAGCCACATTTCTAAACATGATCAAACGAATCACTTAAACTGTTGCCATTTGGAATAACAACATCATTATTAAACATAATATGCCATTACATTGAGTATAAAATTACTATCATTCTACACTGTGGTGATTCTGTAATGCGTAAAATCTGCTTGAGGTTTCTGTTTTTCCTTGCCACTGTTGCCAAGTGCTTGCTCATGGTGGGCATTATTAGGTCTTTGTAAATAATATTATAAAGAATACAATCTAGACATGCTTGATATGGAAAGTGTCATATATATTTGAGTTGATTCATTAGCAAGGTTGTCGAGGTCCTAGAAACCTTTCTTCAATATCAAATTGCATCACTACAAATAAGTTTGTCCACTGTAGCAAACTAAATCAGTGTTGTTTGACAAAGAAATGTTATCCCATGGGCCACTTGACAGATTTTTTCAGATCTTTCTATTGTATCTTGATCTTGATTTATAGCTCTGGAAAGACTCTCAAATAATAAGTCACCATGATAAAACATGAAGAATATTTTCAAGTTAAAAAAAGGTGTACATAAGAAAATGAATGAAATAGAATGCTAATTGGATTAAGCCATTTCACTGAGGAATGAAATAGAATGCTAATTGGATTAAGCCATTTCACTGAGGTTTAAAAAGAAGATTAGATTAGAAATGGTTGGTAATTTTTTGTCTTCCCCAGATTGTTATTTCATTTCATAATCATTTGATAAAGAACTAAAAGCGGAGAAAGAAACAAAATCATCTTTGGAAAAGTGAATGTTTTTTTAAATAAATAGACTGTCCACTACAGTATATGTAGATGCCCCTACCCAGTTCTTTGTTTATTATTATTTATTATAATTCATATTTCTTTTGAGAAACTATGGTCGTTGTCATTTTTGTGTCCTTTTTCAAAAAGAGGAAAAAATTGTTTACCTATTTCTTCCTAAGAGGTAAATCAACACGTGTTATGTTAAACTGGCTGGCGTGTGGCCAGACAGCCAGCAGAGGGTTTGCATATCCTCTGTGAATTTTTAATCATGAGGTTGAAATTAAACTGTCTGCCGCTCTGTAGCTGTTAATTGAGGTGTTTGGAACATTTCTTCATCTTGATATGAAGGTTTTTAGGTGAAGTTTTGCTCAGGACCCCCAAAACTCTCTCCATCTCTGACCTAGTGTTCATATCACTGCGTCACGGGGAACATATTGTTTTTAAAAATATCCATGCAACTTCTCTTATACATCCCTGATTGCCATCCATACTGTACATACACAAAATGGATTTGTGTTGACATTGCAGTGTTTAGAGCATAAGTTTGATCTTCAATGTGCATCCATGTCCACTGTAGCAAACTGGCAAGTGTGTAAAGGAATCATTGAGCACTTAGAGTCATGTTTATTGATAAGCATTTGAGAAGCATGAAATGCCACACTGGGACTTCTGTCAACACGGTCATCAGAGGTGAGGCCAGCACCGAGCCTGGCAGTGATGTGAGCCCCATGGTGCCTCTGCTGATGGTTTAGGTGTCTGGAGAGATGGCGGCCTTGCTGTCTGGTAGGCAGGAAAGGTGATTAGAGGGGGGGGGGTGGGGGGGGATTAATGCTCTGAACCCTGGGTAGACCAGCCGGATCAGCTTTCATGTGGAAGCAGGCAGCCGTGCATGCAAGGTGCTCGGCAGGTTTCACTGTCTTCGTGGTGTTTGGGTCTGCCACACCTCTGATCTGTACGGTCATGGAAGATACCCCTGGCAGCTCACCTGCTTTTGCTTGGCATTGTGGTCGAGGATCACTTACACAATTCAAAAGGGGGTTGTCTCAAGGTTTCGATATGCCTGGTGCTTCCACCCATGACAGGATTCCTTCACATCTCAAGGGTTTACCCTATCACGTGGTAGTGATTGAAATAACAGTCCTCTCGCTTGGGTGCCGAGTCACTTCATGGTCATGGGTCATGTGAGCCTCATGTGACTTCTTGTGTTAATGGATCAAAGAGGTTTAAATGCCTCTTTAGGTCATTAGGTTTGGACAAATTCCTACCACTCAGCAGAACTTAAGAAGCCTTTGGAAAAGCGATGACACATCTTCTGGTCTAAAACTGCATCCTCATTGCAGACAGTGTGCTTGCTTTTGTGTAAACAGTGGCGAATGGTATGGCACTAATGTCTTTATAACAGGTTCATTGTGCACGTTCACTTTATCAGTGGAACGATACTCTTGTTCTAGTGTCATATTCTGGTTCTTAGCGGCATACTTCTTTTAAATTTTGGAAAGTTGCAGTTGTTTTACTGGCATATGGCTCATAAAAATGGCATGCCACTTGGGTATAAGGTAGGATAATAATGATATATAGGTATAATGATAACCATTTGGTTTACTTTGGTTAGGGGATGATTGTGGTCAAGCAATGTTGACTGGTTTGAAATGGAAAAATGCAGTCTCTCATGTTACAGTCCATCCACTTCAACCGTCTCTTTACAAAGTCTTTGCAGTGTCATCTGACTTTCTCCTTTGCGTCATAATTCCTACAGCCAATAGATGATTGGGTCACTTCAATGTTAACTTGCCCCATTCTGGGGCCAAGAAATTACGTGATAGTACTCACAGATAACGTATCCCGCATTTTAGCCTATACAATGCTCATTACACTAAATGGACTGCACTCATATAGCACCTTTCTGGGCTTTTACACTACATATGCATATTTAGACGCCTGACTATTGTGTTTCTGTGGGAATTTGTGCCCATTCGTTCTGTAGAGCATTTATGAGGTCAGGCCCTGATGTCGGACAGAAGGCCTGGCTCACAATCTCTGTTCCAGTTCATACCAAAGGTGCTTGATGGGGTTGAGGTCAGGGGTCTATGCAGGCCAGTCAAGTTCTTCCACACCAAACTCATCAAACCATGTCTTTATGGACCTTGCTTTGTGCGCTGAGGCAAAGTAATGTTGGAACAGAAAAGGACCTTACCCAAACTGTTGCCACAAAGTTGGAAGCATAGCATTGTCCAAAATGTCTTGGTATGCTGAAGCATTAACATAGGTCTTAACTGGAGATAAGGGGCCAAACCCTGAATGCCCAAACCCTAAAAAACAGCTCAATACCATTATCCCTCCTTCAACAAACAGATGCGGCCAAAGCTGCTCTGCTAGTGTCTATACATTTATAACGTTGGATTGAATTTACTATAATTCTGTGATGTTCCCATCATAATCAGAGCAGTAGAAGCATACATGACATGTCTAAATTTTAATTTACTTGCACCGTCTCAACAAGATTTGCTGATTACAGACTACCCCCATGTATTAATATGCACATTTATAAAGTTTTTTTCATTCTCTGTCTTCTAATTTCCGTAGAAGTCGAAGCAGCGTTTGTCCAAGGAGCTGTCCGACTGTGTCGTTTACTGCAAAAGCGTCCACTTCAGTAGCTTCAAACACTCCCGCATCCACTCCAAGTTCTATGAGGTGGCCTCTTTCACGGAGTCCAAGGCCCGCAAACACCTGAGAGAGGCCGGTGAGTCCAGTCTCATTCCTCTCTGCTTCAGACAGTAAAATGTATGCCTTATGATGGAAACTGTGGATACCAAGGTTTGACTACTGCAGATTTTTGATATTTGACATTTAGAGTCAGGGATGTTTCTTCTATTGACAGCAGATATTTTTGTTTCAGTTATCACTAGATTTAAATTTAAAAGGAAAACTTGCATCAGGGGCAGTCACACCATACTTTAACCATATTTCTGATATGATCTCCATTACAGGGGCCGAGTTTGTGCACCATAACTCACGACAGCTGACCAGGGTTTATCCCACTGGCTTCCGAACTGACTCCTCCAATTTCAATCCTCAGGAAATGTGGAACGCTGGGTGCCAAATCGGTGATTGCAACTGAAAGACAGACTTGACTTTATCTCAAGCAGGCGTTTAGACCTCCTTTCTTTAGTCACTTGCATTTCTGTATTTTAGTTCTTCACTGGGCTACAGTTTTGTCCTATCATAAAGGGAAAAAGACAGGTTTCATAAATAGATAATACTGTACATTGAAAGGATAGTTCGGCTTAATTGAAGTGGGGTTGTATGAGGTACTTTTCCTCCAGTAGATGGCAGTCAACATGCTCTCATTTTGGACAAGCAGACAGGGAACGATGTCCACTGATGTGGACAGGGTCAGCAGAAAAACATCTTTTAGCCACATAAAAGCCTCTAAAATATCAATATCTGGATAAGTGTACGCTGTATTCAGAATATTTTTTACTGCTCTACCTTCTGATGCAAACAGCTGATCTGCACTGTAGTTCAATGCAAGGTGCAGCTCCAGTTACTTCCTTATGTCTTTTTTCCAAAAGAAAAAAAGGATAAGTCTAGCTCCTGTGTGGTTGGTTGGTAGAACAGATAGGTGGTCGCATTTTTTAAGTTCTTGGTCTTGAAGTTAAACTCAAAGTGGCAGTGTGCGACTTTAATGACATTCTCATTCTCTCAAAGTGCCTGAATACAGTGTGTTGTCAATCTAAATAAAAAAAAAAAGACAAGACAAAAGAAATAAATCTGGTTTCTTTCTCCTTCTTTATTTAGTTGCGTTGAATTTCCAGACTGCTGGGGAGGGGATGGATCTGAACGACGGGCTGTTCAGTCAGAATGGCAGCTGTGGCTACACCCTGAAGCCCAGTTTCATGAGAGAGGCGGAGAAAAGATTTGACCCTGAGACGCCCCAAAAACGGAACGACTACCAGCCTGTTGTCCTCACCATACAGGTACAATCCAAAGGAAGTAAGACGACATGTACTCCTGAAGTTCATCAGCTATTTCAATCACTGTTAGTTACGGATGTATTTGTGTGTTTAAGGTGATCAGTGGTCAGCAGCTGCCCAAAGTCAACATCAAGGAGCATTCTATAGTGGATCCTCTGGTCAGGGTGGAGATCCATGGTGTTCCTATGGACCAGGCCAAGCAGGAGACTAGATACATCGAGAACAACGGTACATGAGCTGCTGTGGGGCCCATGCAATGCCAGCATGGGTTGTAATATGTCAGAACTGACAATGAACGATCTGTCCTTTCTGCAGGATTCAACCCCGTGTGGTATGACACTTTGCGCTTCACCATCCACACACCGGAGCTGGCCATGGTGCGCTTTGTAGTGGAGGACTATGACAAGACTTCTAAAAATGACTTTGTGGGGCAGTACACACTCCCTCTCAGCTGCATGCAACAAGGTAAGGACGAAGAAACATGTTGAGTTATCTTATAGCTTCTTCAAACTCTGTCTTGCTGTATAACACTTATACTGTCTTTAAATGTTATTTAAAATCTTCCAGACAGGTCCGATATTAGCAAGCTTCAGTTAGCGACATAACAGTTACATCTGCAGTTTGTGGTTGTAAATATTTAGTGACAACTAATCTCTATATAAGAATTAGTTGTTTTAATTAAGCCTGTCTAAATTCAGTGATGCATAGAACTCCACTTGTGCTACAACTAGACTAAGTTTGAACTTCGTCATGGATGCAACCAGCTCCAGCTTCCATGTGTTTGACTGTATCTCAGTATGGACATGAGCAAATAAAGCGTGTTCTAATCCCTCCGGTTTGTTTTGCAGGTTATCGTCACATTCACTTATTGTCCAAAGATGGAACGTGTATTCCTCCCTCCTCTTTATTCGTTCACATCAGGATCAGAGACCTGGAATAAAACCCTCTTTCACTTCGTTAGTCCACTGGAGGTATTGGAGAGAACATCGTTAGCACAGACTATTTAGAAAAGAACACAGTCCTTCTGTCTCTCAGAAAATACTTCCTAGTATAGTTCCTAGAATAGTTCCTAAAATAGTATTTAATATTATTCTTATTTGATGTGAAAATACTACGCCAAATCTTTCGTAGTTCTTAGCAGCAGATGTATATTAGATATGCATGTTTTTTTTTGTTTTGGTCACTATAGTGTGTGTAAGTTGTCCCTGTGATTGACTTGAACTTGCTGCTCACGTTTGGTGTACTGTGTCTGTAGCACGAATATTTGTTTCTGCTGAAATATTGTGTTGTAGAGAAGAATGTGCCACCAATATGTTTAGATCAGGATGTATATTTTCTGTCAGTATTTTCCCTCAATGAACAGCACTTCATTGTCACTGTCACTTTGGTCAACGTGCAGAGCTTCCTTCTCCTTCAGTTGCACAGATAACACAGTAGTTACCTGCTTGGAACATGTAAAGTGGGATACAGTGTTTGAACCAGAAAAGAACGCTTTGAGATTGATTCAGTGCAAGAAGATCAATTCAAACTGTGGCGATACAAAACATTTCAGATATTCAGATTCTCAGACATTTCTCATTCTACTAATGATTAGTTTTATTATTGAGTCATTTGATCATTTATTTGTGTCTATAAAATGTCAGAAACCAAAAGAAATTCAGTGAAGTGTAACATGAGAGAAAAGTGGTCACCCTGCAGATTTATGAGATGTAAAAGATGTGTGGCACACATCTGCCAAGCCCGTACAGATAATTAACACACTTCCTGCTTCTTAAGCTGACTTTAGTTAACTGTATTGCCAATAGATTACTTACAACGTTGTTAGAACATATTAATAAAGATAAGCTTTCAGTGCTGTAGGTTTGCACATCAGAGGTCAGATCGGCTGTTTAGGTTATTAAGTTGCAAAAAGAACTATACACCACACCTTCTCTGTTCTTTACCAAGTTAGTTTCCATCGTTGAAATCTGTCGACAGGTTCACAGATATCTTGCAAACGAATATACGAACGTGGCATACTAAAGAAGCAAAAAAAACAGTAGTCTAGGTTGGTAAAAGAAAGAAGAGTAACAAAGGATGTGCAGCTGCAGCAGCTGGAACAAGGTGATCAAAATAACCTAGAGACTCACAAAACACATTAAAAGATTAATTTTAGTTGAAAATCATACCACATTTGATTTACCTTGGGTATATGTGCACTGTCTACAGTAGTTCATGAAGTACACTTCATATTCTCAGTATATAAAACAGACCCTCCAGGAATTCACGATGTTGCAATTTGCAACTTCAACGCAACTTTAGTGAATCCCCGTGAATTCAGGGCGGTGTTTCAATTTTAACCAATCACCGCGATTTTCTGGATTGAACTCGGCGGGTCAGGGACGGCCGGTGCGGGAGGATCCCCTCATGGGACCTCTCCCGGCGCTGGCTGGCCCCCGCTGGGCGCATTTCCTCTGCGATGGTGCGCCGCGACCAGCTCTGGGTTGGCATGGAAAGACTCGGGGGTGAAGGTGGAGCTGCGAGCTTTACAGTGCCCACCCAGACCTCGTCGCTTCCTGGGGCCGTGGACTTGGTGCTCACTGCGCCCTCTCCGGGGCTCCCTCGCCCCCGGCGTGACTGTCGAATCGCAACTTATCGCAACTTTCACTTCCTCCCGCAACAAAAATGTAAAAAGCACCCCAACTTTCACTGCAATTTTTTTGAAAACCTCATGCAACATCAGGAATTTTAGGCTGCAACTAAAAAGGCCCACGAAATCCTGGTGGGACTGATAAAACAGGACTGGAACTCACTAAGAATGTCTGAATCTGTAGAATGTGTACTTGTTTCTCCAGATGTGTCTCGGAAAGTTAAAAATGTCGGAACTCAATTTGAATTGAAAAGTGTTGTCCCTCCACAGTTTGTAATAGAACCAGATTTAAATTTATATGATCTAATTATTATTTTTTAATTTGTCATACCAAATCAAATTGATAAAATCCAAATGTACGTTTACCAAATCTAAACTCTACTATACTTTTACTTTTTGACATAGTCATGGATTATGTTCATAATCTTCATGCATTCAGGGAAGATTTGCTTCATTTTAGCAACACTGTCACTGTCCCACATTTACACTGGGAAATCATCACTACAATCACAGCCCTCTGCTGTCCGCTGAGCAGCTGCAGCAACTGGAGGTCGAAGGTCAAGGCACTATGACATCTCTCACTGTTCCCAGTCAGATTTGGCTTTTGGCTGCGTCTCTGCTCTTTTCATTAAAACACCAGATTCTTCTGCACGCCGTTCTTTTATATAAAAAGGCTAAAGTGATTGCAGTTAAGCTCTCTTGATTTGCTCGAATAACGTGATTTTCCTCATGAGTCTCGACAGCGACAGACTGAAATCAGGATTCAGTACTCATGAGTAGTCTTGTGTCATCTCATGGTATTTTTGTGGTATGTACATATTACTCATTTGTGTAAATGTGTTTTGATATGTCTATTTTTGTATACACGCAAACATTCATATGTACTGTACAGTATAGCACACTGTAATGTTTAAATGACTATTTGCTTGTTTTTTATTGTAGCAGACCTCATATTCATTTGCCACATGTACCTGCAAATAAATATGTGTCAAGTTCTCTGTGTTTTTGTAACCACAACTCTGCCCAAACTTGAAAAATGCTTGATCAACCATTGAAGGATGCAAAGGACAACTCAATTTGACCCAACGATGGGTTTAGGTTTGATGATTTCAGTAGGCATGAATAAATGATGGAATTTAATAGGTTAATAACTTTCAAGAAACAGAAAAGACATTAATTAGTCTCAAATAAATAAATAACAGTAAATATTTTCCCACAGTTACGTAAAGTTTCATCATACTTAATTAAATTCACCTAAATCATAAATAATAATTAGCATACCAAAGTTATTCAACTTAAACTGTAATTTACTTAATAATAATGAACTCCAGTTGTGGAGAAGCATGACCTCATTACACCATCCACATCAAAGTTGTTTCTTTCCTACCAGTTGCGTCTCTCAGATTGATCAGGTCCTTCATTACTTCCAGAAGCAACCTGCACCCAAACATTTAGTGCCATGCATTCCCAGTGGGTGCGCAGGCAAATATGGTCCCTCTAAGACAGGGGTCGGCAAATAAATTTGGACCTGGGCCAATTTTTTTTCTGACAATTCCATCGCAGGCCATGAACATGCTTTCCTACTGGGAAAAAAAGGTTTTCTGTTTTTTCTATTATTTAAAATAAACGTTATTTAACTTTAAAAATGCATTTAATTTAATATAAAACATCATTTTGCTTCTATGTGCTGTTTTTACGCCCACTGCTGCATCTCCTGGAGTCTGTCATGAAACAGGCAACATACCCTAGCAACCTGCCGTAACTAACGTATACAATCGCCAGTTTTTATGTTTTGGATGCTGTGGAAATCATTGGCTGAAGATTGCTAACTATCGATGCAAAATGACGCTGTCAAAAGCCACGAAAAGAAAAGTTGATTCCGAATACAGGACCAGTCTGCATTTATTAATGCCAAGCCGACGTGTCTCATTTGCAACGAGGTTGTTGCAGTTTGTAAAGAATACAATATTAGAAGACACCACGAGACAAAGCATGGCCACTTCAAAAACGCATATGCTCTCGGGACAGAGGCGCAAACACAGAAAATGAAATCCTTGGAGGCTGGATATGCACACAGCAGCATCTTTCTTAATTCAGGAACAGCGCAGTAGCTCAGCAGGAGCAGCGCAGATGTTTCCCCATGCCGCTGATGTACATTCGCATTTTTTAATTAGGCTATTTGATATTTGAGCCGACCTTGTTTGTTTTTTGTTTTTTTTAAATGTATTTAATGAAACATATTTGTTCACGTTGTCCGTTGCATTAGGGACACAGGACACTTTTATTTTCCACAGGTTACAGCGCACGCACGTGCCAATTAGTGTTCCAACCTGTCCGTCAAGTAAAGAGGCTGCGAGGATGTTCTGGCTGCTGTCACGTTACTTATCAGCTACTTTTCAATAAATGTTGTGAAATCTGTGAAATTGTTGTATTTTTGACAGAAAACATAAGATTTAAAAGATATATTTAATTTTTTTTTTCTTTATAAATCAACATCATCTAGCGGGCCAGATATAATTGATGGCGGGCCAGTTTTGGCCCGCGGGCCGCTAATTGCCAACCCCTGCTCTAAGAGTTCCTGCTGAGAGCACCAACATCTCTTGTGTGTGGTCGCCCTCTGCAGGTTTGGAGTGCAGATTCCCCAGTAAATGCTCTTATAAATGAGTTGAGATCTGACACAACAATATGATTTTCACTTAATGATGCAACTATTTAATATTATCATCACTGAGGTTACCGCTCTTCTTACTGAGCTCAATGAGGCAGGTACATTGTCCACTTGCTCAGCTCCTGTTCTGGCACAACACCTGCTCCGTTCCCGTAACCCGCAGCTACAGTTGCCAGCAGTTTACTTCACTGTCCATCAGGAAACTCTGTGAATCACAGACGTATGAATGACAGAGACACTATAAATAGTTTAAAATTGGATACTTCATGGAAGAAAAGTTACAAAATGCTACTTTAAATAAATGAATAGTTGACCAGAAAGCTAAGGATGAGTTCCACGAGCTCCAGGGCAAAATGCGTTATGTTAGCCTGTTGTGGAGGAATGCATGAAGCACTGCACAGGAAGAAGAATACTTTACTTTTTGTTTTTAGGGGCAGATACTTTGCTCCACAAGCTCATTTACATACGAGTGTACAATCTACTGGAACAGGAACAACGAGCTATCATTTATTATACTGACATACAGAGTTATGCCGTTGGTTTTCTGGGTCCTGCATTAATTAACCAAAATATCTGATCGGTTCATACAGTGTGACTTGATTGTCCTCATGCACTGAACGTCTCATGTATCTTTAAACTTTACTGCATTCTCTTTCCATTTCAAATACATAGCTACTTTTTAAATTGGAATCAGATTCATGTTAAACCTTATATTTCAGTTGCTGTGACATACATGGGTCTCAATCCACTGAGGACCGCGTGATTGCACAGTACACACACAACACAACACGCAACACAAATATGTGACTCTTTCAGTAGAGTTTCAGTTTGTTTGAGCTTGTTCTCCTCATAGATCTGCTTCATTCTCTTTATGCCAACTTGGGGGACATTACACGGAAATCAGCTTTATTAGTTTTCCATATCACTTAAATAAATGTCAATTCAGGCCTTATTTATTTATTCTCAGACATGTCTATCATTTGATTAATAATTACTTTCCTGTTTTCTAAATGGAGCATGTTATGTTCATGCTATTAAAAACAATAATAAATTCATGTACAATTATTTTGACAGCTGAACCATAATATGGTCATGCGGAACTTCTGTTCTGCGCTGTTTCCTCCGATCCACTAACCGGGGACACCAGTCACGCTTGTCATGTCAACAATATAAAGCTACACGGAAGATGAACGCGTACTTCCGCTGTGACTTTCAAAAGAAAACTTTTATTATCATTATTAATGTATTTTATTATGCTCTGTACGGGCGTTTTTTTAAATAAATATGAGACACATAAGAGGCAGAAAATGTTAAGTTACCTTTAAATGGCATTAGCTAACGTTAGCTACATAACTTAACCTACGTATTTACAGACTCAAAAATACTCTGCTTGTATATATTGTATATATTTTTATCTTTATTTTTATTTTATATTTTTATTTCATATTTTATTTATTTTATTTTATTTTATTTTATATATATGTTTACATCTTTACGTTTGGACATTTGCAGTTTTGACAATAAAAAAAACTTGAAACTTGAAACTTGAAAACTTGTATGACTCGAAAAAAAGTGAGCAAAGACGACATTAAACATCATTTGAAGGGACTTCTGTCGTATGTATATGTTTATTAAAACTACGAATGACGTCAAAGTCAGAAGTCTCAAACGCGCGACCTTATTTTGAAGGCTGAACGGTTTCACTTCCGGCAGCAGCGCGGGTAACTTGCTAACGTCACGCCGCGGACAGCGAGGAGAAGCTACACCGCCGTCTGCGAAAGGAAACACCTCACACTGATGTTGGACAGAAAGTTCGCTCAGCTTCGTCAACATGGTGGGAAAGATAAAACACGTCCGGCAGAAGATTCACCAGGAGGCCGTGAAGCTCGACAGGCCGAGCGGCCTCACTCAGCTGCCGGACTCCGCGTTACCTCCGAGTTTAGAGAAGCCTCCTGCTCCGGGACTCCACACACACACAATAAGTCCTCCACTGCTGGGGAGCAAGAAGAGTGACGCCTCGAACAATGTCAAACAGGTCTGTTATTACAATACATAACGGTGACATGTCATAGCTGAACCGGAGAGAAAGTGCTGCTTACAGTGATTTACCTGTCGGAGCTTTATTTTGAAAGGTCTGAAAGTCCAAATGTTAGAGCAGTTACAGCATGGATCTGATTTTCTTCTGTTGTGTAACCTGACAGACTCTGGCACAGAGCTCCTTCCCCACCGGGATCTTTGCCGGCACTAAAATAACTCCAGAGGCTCTGGTCCAAACACTGAAGTTTGAGGAACCTCCAGATGTACCTGTACCTGTTCAGAAAGGTGAGACTTCTTTAGACTGACTCTGCTCATTTAGAGATTTGCATCTGCGGACAGAAAGATCTATTCTCTAGTCACAAAATGTCAGATGGAAAGTACACTTTCCATATAGAGCTGTGCTATAATAATATATACAGGCTCAGCAATTCCCACCATGAGCAAGCACTTGTTGGCAGTGGCGAGGAAAAAGAGGCTGTAATAGAGAGATAGATGCAGACAAAGATGCACAGCAGCAGTAAAACAGTGAAAGCTGTAGTTATAAACTTATGACTAAAGGAACAGGCTCCATCAATCACTGATCTAGGTGAAGCCACTTTCCATGGGAACCTGTAAGACGAGGAAGCACAGAAACTAATCTTACTATAGCAGTGGTTCTTAACCTGGGTTCGATCGAACCCTAGGGGTTCATTGGAGCCTCCGCCCTGGAATTTTTTATACCATTTGTTACAACATATCTTTGTGAGCAATCGTTTTCGAGGATGCTGGACATAAAAACTAAGAAAAGGAACAGACTTTGCTGTGAAAATGACATGAGACTGGCACTTGCCAAGGTGAAGCCACGCATATCTGAACTGGTCTCTCAAAGGCAACAGCAGAAGTCACACTGAGGTAAGTTGTTGTGAGTTCATGCACTGTGTTGGTTTTGTTATTTGAACAAGGTGATGTTAATGCACGGTTCATTTTGTGCACCAGTAAAAAAAATCATATTTTATTTTTTACTAAAGAAGGGTTCGGTGAATGAGCATATGAAACTGGTGGGGTTCGGTACCTCCAACAAGGTTAAGAACCACTGTACTATAAGCTTCATTAAAAAGAACGTCTTTAAGTGTTGTCTTGAATGTGTAGAGGGTGTCTGCCTCGAGAACCCAAACTGGGAGCTTGTTCCACAGAAGAGGAGCTTGACAGCCGAAAGCTCTGGCTCCCAATCTACTTCTGGAGACTATAGGAACCACAAGGAGCCCAGCATCCTGAGAGCGCAGTGTTCTCAGATTTTAAGTCCCTAATATGTCCAAAAACCCTGGCTCTTACGCATTACATCATGTAACTCATAGATCTTTTAATTAGACCCTGTCTGTCTGGTAAGTGTCTAGAAAACTTCACCCTGCAGTTCAGCTTTAACACAAACATCTTGTTATGGCACGCAGTATGAACAGTGTTGGAGAGATGAACAATAGTCTGTCAGGCTTCTTTATATAGAGTGATAACAGCTGGCAGGAATGACCTCGCTGGCACAGGGTCAAGTCCTATTATTAAGAGTGGTCCGCTGTTTGACCGGTCGCATGCAGAGGCCAGGCTCGACTCTCATCCCCCCACACGCCAGAACTCCAGAGTAGTTCCAGCACAGAGCCTTCCTTTGTCATTAGTTCTTTCAGGTTCGCATTGTCAAGTCAGAGGCTGTGTTGAGATCAACAAGCCCGTCTGACAAAAAACTGGAACCAACTTTTGCTGCAGAGTTATGGGATCTCACTGTCGGAACGCACTGTCCATTCACTTACAAATGATTCTGTGATGTGAATGTAACATGAAGCAAGTCTAGAATGAAATCTAAATCTTTTCTAGTCAGTTTGTCATTTTTTAAAAGTCAGTGCTGGTTAGAAATGTGAAGATGAACTCCAGTGACTAATTATTATTACTTTTTTTTAAACTGTTTGGGGCCAGTTTGTGGTGGAAATTTTCTGCCAAATTTATAGAAGCTTTCCAGAAACTTTCCATGGGAAGTTAAACTCAGGAATTTTGGGAATATTATGCAGATTAATGGGAATTAACTGTAAATTGTGGATAATTTAAACAAACTGTATCATAAATCTCAACATTTAGTTTTGTCATAAGCAGACATGCAAAATAAAACAATTAAAAAACATTTCAACAGAGAACTTTATCAAGTTTGAATTATTTTACTGAATAATATTATGTAGTCCACCAGCTCAAATGTGTGTCTTCAATAGTCTGGGTGCTCTGGGCTCTAAAGTGTGGTCCAGGTACAGAAATCACCTGTGAAGATAGGGGACGTGACCTTATTAGCAGATATTCAAGTGTACCTGCATCAAATCTGAATCATTGTTTCAGTCAAGATTATGCTAAAATATATTTTCTCTATTATATTTAACTAACTATATTTAAGTTCCCTGTTAAAGGCCAACCTTCAATTTGGTAAATTCACAGTTTATTCCTGTTAATTCCCATGGAAAGTTTCCAACTTAGTAAATTCCCAATCCTATCTACAATGTAGACCTCAAAATATTGCCACACATTGCTTCTCAGATGCTTTGCTTTCGTGATTTTCTGTCCTCTATTTTGGTAGTAAACACGTTGACCCCTCCTTTGTAATAATAAGCGATCCTAGCAGTCTGCTAAAAATAAATGTACGATTCATTCATTTTGTATGAGGTGATGGCTCTGTGTCATGGCGCTGAAGTGTAGTGCGAAGTCCAGATGCCGTTTTTGTCAGGTCCTTTTTCCTCCCTCATGAGGCTGACATGGAGCTGGTCAAGGCTCAGGCCTGGGCCTCTGGTTGACGATATCCAGGCAGTGGTTGTTTTCCAAGTGCCATTTGTCACATCTTTAATCTCGCCCACTGGACGCTGTCCGAGTTGATATCATGAATTATACATTTAGTGATGAGCTTGATGGCCTCACCCTTGTCCTGATAGTCTGTCAGCAGCTGAGTGTGGATCTCGTGGAGCTCAGTTTATTCAACGAGTCGCAGATCTGCTTCTTGTGCCAGGACCGCTGTGTTCAGTCTTTAATCTCCATGAAGCTGAGGTCTACTCGCCACTAAGCGGTTGTTTTTGGGCAGCTGTGGCAGGGTGCATGTGGCCCCTGAAGTGAAAGGATCTTCTCTTGGTACGTTGGGTTGCCTAGCATGAGAAGAGGTTTATGTCATTAAGCTTGAATCCCTGTGGCTGATACTGTTGAGGGTTGGTTCACCCAAATTCAAAGATCTGAGTGGTATCTATGCATGAAGACCAATTAGTTTTAGAACAGTCAGTAACTGTCCATGAAACACACTGTGAACAATTTCTATTGAAACTACTAGAGTAAAAACTGTTCACAGTATGTAGATTGTCTACAGTGACACTGTTATTGGAGTAGGAACGGTCATTGGAATAAGTGAGAAATAGGATTGCAAAGGGGTGGAATGTTTCTGGAAAATTTCCTTGGGAAGTAATTAAAAAAAAAATCATGACATTTAACAGATTTATTTGTAAGTAGAACTTTATCAAGTTTGAATTATTTTATTGAACAATATTATGTAGTCCACCAGCTCAAATGTGTGTCTTCAATAGTCTCTGTGTGCTCTGGGCTCTAAAGTGTGGTCCAGGTACAGAAATCACCTGTGCAGGTAGGGGGCGTGGCCTCAGTAGCCCTGCAGTAAGCAGGGTGCTATGTGCGTGTGATTGAGGAATAGCAGATATTCAAGTGTACCTGCATGAAATCTGGTTGTTTTAGTCAAGATTATGCTAAAATATATTTCCCCAAACTATATTTAAGTTCCCTGTTCCCTGTTATTATTCCCATAAATTCCCATGGAAAGTTTCCACCTTTTCAAATTCCCGGAATTTTGTAACCCTAGTGAGAAATTATTTTTTTGTAACTTGGGTGACTTGACCCCGAGTCGACTGACTTCTTTTTTGAATTTGTTGGAAATGTTTAAATGGCTGCGTGAAAAAGTATTTTAAATCTGAAGAGAGTTACTTACTGCCTGTCTGGTGATCTAAGTGAATGAATCAAATGTGAACACACTACACACTGAAAATGTGTCACAATTAATATGCCGAGTAGAA
Organism: Larimichthys crocea; assembly: GCF_000972845.2. Lineage (NCBI taxonomy): Eukaryota > Metazoa > Chordata > Actinopteri > Sciaenidae > Larimichthys > Larimichthys crocea. The sequence continues at coordinate 33,876,823 of NC_040018.1, read as the reverse complement.
TTGGGACACACTATCAAAAGTACCATCTCGTATCATTTCATTCTTTGGCCACTAGATGGTGTAATAGACTTCTGATTGTCCCTGTGCAGCAGCCGCACCGTTGACTCCAGTAAAGGTTTTTGGGGGGATTTCTGTGGCACTAATTAAGGCAGCTGGAACATTTCCTTCCAGTTTTAGAGCAGCAGCTTTTAAAAGGCTGGGACTGAAATGTGAGCAGAGCTGTCGAGGAACAAAAAAATAGAGATAATCAAAGGGATGGAGGATGGAGGGTGGAGGGCAGTGGTAACATCTCTGTGACTGGGGAACAGAGCGAGCGTGTCTGAAGAACAGAGTGATGGATGTGGGCCTAGTTGCTAAGCACGCTGTGCTGCATGAAGCCTCACCAGACAACGGCCCGCTGCTATTTATAGAGCAGGCGTGATATAAATTTAGCTCATGCATGAAATCAAGGTTTAGCTGCATCAGTGTTTCCCTGCTTCAACTAAAAGGCACCGAGGCCGTTTAAGCACACTCTGCTCCTGATATCTGACTCTAATGAGCTCCTGATAACTAAAACAGGACGTGATTATCTTTTTGTTTTGGTCACTTCATTGTCATAAACTCCTGTTTCTGAATGTCTTCTTTCCTTTCAGACAGACATTAATCTCTGTTCTGTTTCCATTCTTTATGGAAGTCAGGTTGAAACCTGTTAGAGGGACGCAATCCATCTCACTGAACACTGTTCCCACAGGGCTGCAAATCACTGTCATCATTTCATCTGAGGATATTTGATTGTTTATGTAGGACCAAGGAAGCAAGATGACGTCCAACCTGGACACCTAAACCCTGTTTTATTCTGTTACATTGATATAAAACTTGTCCTCGTTAAATCCCTAGCCATTATTTAAATTGTTTCTACTAATTATTCAGCCTCAAGTTTCTGTCAAATGTGTTTCATGCTGTAGAAAAAGAAACGAGAACATCTTCTCACCTTTTAGGTAGAACACGACATACACCACATAAAAACACCAGTATGGTCCTTTAAATGTTCTCAAGGTCATGCCATACTACTGCTACATGCAACTGGACGCCGGTATTTTAAAAGCAACTAAAATGTCAAATATTGGACAGTGGGTATGTGGGCAAATAAATACAAACTCCAAACCAACAAAACAGAGCTCTGATATCCGACTGACAGCTGATCCAGCTGAGCCAGCGTCCTCAGAAATGGACGGTGCTTCAGATGATGGCTCAGGGGGAAGGATGTCTTGTATCCTTGATCCCTCTCTCCACACATCTTTTCCTCACGTCTTCACTGGCAGATGCATGCAAGTGAGGAAAGCGTAGAGAAGACTGGAGAAGCTTGGCGCTCGATGCATCCCATCCGAAACTCAAATGTTCTGAGGATTTGTGACTCTTTTTTGAAGCACTGAACAGACAAATCACAGTTGTCATTATTCAGCCAAAGACTACATTGACGGTTTGTGTCAGTGAAATGACAGAAAGGATGAAAATGGCAGCTGTATTTTCAGGGTTGTGTGAAGGATTTTGACACATTTCACTTCCCTCTTGTGGGATGAATACAGTGGTCCCTCGTTTATCGCAGGGGATACGGTCTAAAAATAACCCGCAAGAAATGAAATCTGCGAAGTAAGTTTTACAATTATTATACATGTTTTAAGGCCGTAAAACCTCTAACCACACACTTTTATACACTTTTTTACACACATTTTGTACGGTACTCCCTTAGTTAATCAGGACGCAGAACACATATGCGGTTCTCCCTTAGCCAATTTAGGACGCAGAACACAATGCGCGTTCATACTGTACAGTAAGCTGTAAAAAAA
>NC_040018.1:33832606-33874987 GCF_000972845.2 Larimichthys crocea | reverse complement strand
TTAAAGAAAAAAAAAAAAAGCATGCAAAATTACACAAAAAAAAATCTGCGAAACAGCGAGCCGCGAAAAGTGAACCGCGTTTTAACAAGGGACGACTGTACCTGCTTACAGCTCTACATCTTATTAATCTGCACTTAAAAATCACACAGGCCCAAAGACTGAAGAGGTATCCAGGTAACTTCCAGTTCATGTGATGCGTTTGGTAAACAACCAGTAAACAACAACCAATGTTGGAAAGCTGGATTTACACGAGTATTATGATCAAGAGTAAATAAACGATCTGAACGAGCGATACTTGACACTTCAAATAAGTTCAAGTTCCATTTGAGAATTTATTTATTGGATGAGCCTAAAAGACACATTTGTCAGTGGATTTTCAATATCTATACAATCAATATTGTGATATAAAATTACGCATATCACGATAACCTCGATTGCACCAGTGTCCATCACCTTCTGAAAGTTGAGTGAGTCTGACACTGAGGATGGCTCCATAAAACCTCCAGGGACACTGGATAATAAAAGCAGTCATTAGAACCATACATACCATCATCGCACGCTCACGTAGAATCCAGTTTCACCTTTCAGTTCTAAACAGACAGCCACTATAGGGCGATCAAAACTGAGGCTATGTAATCAAACTGATGATATCATATTCATACACAAAAGGCCCGAGTGTGTTGTCGTGAGCCCTCAGTGTAGAGGTCTGACTGTGGAAGTTGATCAGACAGCCCCCGCGGCCCTTTGACAAAGCGCTCTGTCTGCAGTCTAATTAGAGGTATCGTATCACTACCAGACCCTGGAGGGGAGACCCCTGCTCCTCTTTATTCTGAGGTCAGCTCCCTGCAGGCATCGCGACTGCCACTTCCCTCCTCTCCTCGTCCTCCTCTCATTTCATGACCATTTTTTCCTCTCCTGTTCAGCACAGAAAAACTGACATCATTTCAGCTGTATCGGACGTTTACCTGTCAACCTTCCTGTGTTCTCTCGTGTTCTTTTTGTCTCTGTTATTTTTCTGCGGTTTGGTACAAGGCTGATAGGCCAATTTGCCCGGGCAGAGCTGTCATGTTTACTTGCATCATTGACTCGACTGCATGCTGCAGAGCATCGGCGGGTGCAATGGAAATAATGGTTATTTGAGTGAAACTAAGCGATGCTGCCGAGATGAAAATGGATGAGGAAGCAGTAGTTCTTCCGGGTGGTGGATCTGTTTACAACTGAAATGTTCACACGAAATAAACAACTCGGGGTGGTTATTAGAACGTTCTTTTAATATTGAAATGTAAGAGTCATTGGTGCTACAGAGAACCTTTCTAAGGGAAAATGGTTTGTATTTGTTACACTAACAGTTCTGTTTCTATTCTAAAACCCCTTTTCCCCTCCTTATCTATTCTCTTATTATTTAAAGCCACTGGAAACCCAACCCACTTCATTCCAATGACACAGAATAAATCTCACAGAAAAGTCTTGGTTTGTCTTTCCACTGTTCCAACATCATCAGCTCTGGTTCAGTCGATTAAAACCTCCATTAACAGGTTGATGTGAAATATTCCGGTAATATTAGTTTTTGTAAAAGGAGTCTGGTCTGGTGGAGTACATAACTGCTTCAGTTCTTCATTGAAAGTGTTAAGTTCTAAAGTTCTTTTTTTAAAGTATTTTTAAGGCATTTTTGCTCTTTTTTTTATAGAAACAGCTGGACAGATAGACCGGAAATCAGGGGAGAAAAATGCAGCGCAGCCAGGCTGGAATTGAACCCTGGTCACTGCGGTAACGACTCGAGGTGCACACTCTGCCAGGTTAGCTAACGAGGTGCCGGTAGTGAAAATATTTTAAGTATAGCATCCACTTAAACTGATATTCATGTTTTTAGGTGGATAAATAGTTTTCGAGGTTCACGCGAGAGCATTGTTTCCTATCATGTCGATCTTATGAGGGAGCTGTCAATCAAAGCGTGATCTGCCCACCTACCAGTCTTGAGAAAAGCCTCAGTTATTATTGATTGATTATTTGTCACTCAGATTTCTGTGGATACTTAATGAGATGCTTAGCTTTGATATCATATCTGCATTTTACTTTTTTCAGAGGCTTTAAAGGATAAATATGGAAGATTATGGAAGATCAGTATGTGTGCAGCAAAATTCTAATCTAATCTAATCTAATACTGTCAATCTGTCCTTTTAATGGAGGTCTAACAAACACATTAGTTTGATCGATGCTTGCTTTAAAAGCCAGCCCAGCAGGAGGTTATACTGATGCAATGTGCAGTTATTGATCTGCATCATAGGGTGGAACTGTACATGCCTGACTCTACGATCATATTGGCTGTGCTGTTTTGCTAGCGTGTTCATTTGACCGTGAAGACATATAGACGGACAGAAGGCTTCTTATTGGTAGCAGTGTTGTGCTTCACACCTCCCTCCAACAGAAAGTCATGACATTCACGCTCATTGGGAAACAGCTGCAGTCATAATTCATTGTCGGATTGGGTCAGAAATGAGTCCTGACTTTGGTACTAGGTGATGGATTGAATTATTGCATATGTTGGAGCTCAAGTGTATCAACACCAACAGCAATGTATGAAAAATCTGATTTGAATTGAAATCTAGGATAAATAAATAAAATGATCAAATCAAATTTTTACTTCTGAGTATTATTTTCTCTCAAAGTCAGTAATTCCAGATAGACCGGACCGGATGTTTGATGGGAAGCAAAATGGTTTGACTAGGAGCACAGAGTGTAACTCACAACAAAACACACAAAAATGTATGAAGAAAATGAAGTCCTCACATACAAAATCTACAGTTATAATAATAATGAGTCATTACCTCAACACAGAAGAAGGAAGCAAACAAAACTGTTCAGTTTGTGGCACAATTCAACTGTCAACGGCCAACGGAAAATCCAAGTGACTCCTATTGTGCTTAGTCCAGGGTGGTGCTGTTGGTTTCAGGGAATGGCCCATGTGGGAGCCCTGTGGTTTGATGGTGTTCCCCACAAAGTAATTAAGTTAGAGGATAGAGTTGGGAACAATCTGATTTTACAGAACAGGTGAACTATGAAATTGGCTTGTTGTCAGGGATTGGCAGATAATCGACTGTCACACTCAGGACGACAGGGCCTCTTCCTCTGGTGAGCAGGGACTTTTTTGGTAAGAGCGCCATAGGTACTCCCTGACTGGACTTGATGTGACGTGTGTGCTTAGTGGCATTGCTACAGTACTTTTACACGTGACTGGTGGAGTGTGTAGCCATTGGCCACTATAGGCGTTCCGTAGTAGTTTTAGTTTTTTAAATTTCCTTTCAGCACTGATTAGCTAAACCATGTTCATGTTAACAAAAACAACTCGAGAAGTAAACATAAGGTACAGACATCTTGACAGATTTCAGGCCCTACACATTGGATCCACATTAGGAAATCAAATTCTTGTGATTGACAGCAGGCCATACAGCACTTTAATGCTTCTTATGGTCTCTGGTGCCACTAAAGAACAGTCCACTAATTTAGCACTGCACTTCCAAATTTTTGGGACTTGTCAGAGAGTTAAAAATTTCCCAGTTCAAATTTCAAATCAGATCAGAAATTAAAGCATTGCAACTTTTAGTTAAGGATTCAGTGTTTGCCCACCTACAACTTGAGATCCAAGCAGTCAGTCCAGTCAAGAAGGTACAAGAAGGTGAAAAGTCTGAGCAGGATGTTCAGTCTGGGTGGATGTGGGCTGGATAGGTGAGGGTAGCCTCCAGCCAGCCGTAATCACAGCTATCCATTTCATCTAACAGCGGAAGACGATGCCCCAATGGGATCGGAGTCGTGGTAAAGCACCCTCCTGGTTTACCCCCTCCACAAACACAATAGACACCCCCCACCCACTCATGAGAGATTAGATTTCTCCACCTCTGCCCGCATTTGTAGTCAGCAGCAATGCCTCTTTGCCTGTTCTCGTACTGCAAACAGCAGCAAAAACACTTCTGTTGTTTAGTGCTGCGGTGGCAGATAAAGGCCTGCCAGGATCTCTGGAGTGTGTGAGACTCTGGGAGATAATCTGCCTGTCTGAACAGCATTCACTGACACACCAGCAGATGGAATATGTACACAGCATACTTCACACACTAAATACAGCCCTCAGTTTAGGATTTGAATTAAATATTTGCCTAGATATTGTTTAACCTTGAAGGCTGAAGCTCTTATAAGTAAATTCAGTTTTTTTTTTGTAGTTCTGGTGGTTATCTTCAGGATTCCACAGCAGCATGGTTCATGGTAATCTTTTATGAAAGAATCTGTTCACCACTTTGTTCCAGATTGAAATATCTCAACAACTATTGGATGCATTGCTATGGAGAGGGTGGTCGTCTTTCATGGGTCCACCATGTTTCTACCATAGCCCAGAATGGACAGACCACTGGCTATAGACAGGTCTTCCACATTCTTCACCGGTTTAACTGCCTCCATAGGTTTCTCTACAACAAGTCATTTTGAGAAGCTGGAAATAAATTGGTGTCAATCAGTGGCAGTTATGTGTCCAATGATGTGATGGCTGATGCCATTGAGCTGTGGTTGCCTTGCTAGGAGCCGCTAGTTGTTTCCCCTCTGTCATGTAGCGGTAGCTAGTCTGTAATTGTCATTGCTGATGACTATGTAGTCTTAATGATAGGAATGAAGTCTCAAACTACAAAAACAGATCAGGTTGGTTGGTTGTGGAAAAAAGAGACTTTATTTGAATCTTGGACTCTGATAAGACCGCCTCACTCATGCTGTGAACAACCTGTCTAGACAGCTGTTAGTAATGGCCACAACACTGAGTCAGCTGCATCATCAAAACTGATTAATGTGAGTGTGGGCATTAGTTTTATTGAGGTGATATTTATATCATTAAAACACGTCAGTGATTACTATGAATACACACTACATTATTATTATTATTTTGACAAGAGCATCAAATGTGGATTCATCCACTGCTGGAAAATAGTTTCCCAACCAAGTAGTTGACCTAACCACACACTTTTATACACCTTTTTACACGCATTTTGTACAGTACTCCCTTAGCCAATTTAGGACGCAGAACACAATGCGCGTTCATACTGTACAGTACTGCGAAACAGTGAGTCCGCGAAAAGCGAACCGTGTTATAGCGAGGGACGACTGTACCTGCTTACAGCTCCACATCTTATTAAGCTGCACTTAAAAATCACACAGGCCCAAAGACTGAAGAGGTATCAAGGTAACTTCCAGTTCATGTGACGCGTTTGAGTAAACAACCAGTAAACAACAACCAATGTTGGAAAAGCTGGATTTACATGAGTATGTATGATCAAGAGTAAATAAACGATCTGAACGAGCGATACTTGACACTTCAAATAAGTTCAAGTTCAATTTGAGAATTTATTTATTGGATGAGCCTAAAAGACACATTTGTCAGTGGAATTTTCAATATCATAATACAATCAATATTGTGATATAAAATTACGCATATCACGATAACCTCGGATTGCACCAGTGTCCATCACCTTCTGAAAGTTGAGTGAGTCTGACACTGAGGATGGCTCAATAAAACTCTCCAGGGACACTGGGGATAATAACAGCAGTCATTAGAACCATACATACCATCATCGCACGCTCACGTAGAATCCAGTTTCACCTTTCAGTTCTAAACAGACAGCCACTATAGGAGCGATCAAAACTGAGGCTATGTAATCAAACTGATGATATCATATTCATAACAAAAGGCCCGAGTGTGTTGTCGTGAGCCCTCAGTGTAGAGGTCTGACTGTGGAAGTTGATCAGACAGCCCCCGCGGCCCTTTGACAAAGCGCTCTGTCTGCAGTCTAATTAGAGGTATCGTATCACTACCAGACCCTGGAGGGGAGACCCCCTGCTCCTCTTTATTCTGAGGTCAGCTCCCTGCAGGCATCGCGACTGCCCACTTCCCTCCTCTCCTCGTCCTCCTCTCATTTCATGACCATTTTTTCCTCTCCTGTTCAGCACAGAAAAACTGACATCATTTCAGCTGTATCGGACGGTTTACCTGTCAACCTTCCTGTGTTCTCTCGTGTTCTTTTTGTCTCTGTTATTTTTCTGCGGTTTGGTACAAGGCTGATAGGCCAATTTGCCCGGGCAGAGCTGTCATGTTTACTTGCATCATTGCGACTCGACTGCATGCTGCAGAGCATCGGCGCGTGCAATGGAAATAATGGTTATTTGAATGTGAAACTAAGCGATGCTGCCGAGATGAAAATGGATGAGGAAGCAGATAGTTCTTCAGGGTGGTGGATCTGTTTACAACTGAAATGTTCACACCGAAATAAACAACTCGGGGTGGTTATTAGAACGTTCTTTTAATATTGAAATGTAAGAGTCATTGGTGCTACAGAGAACCTTTCTAAGGGAAAATGGTTTGTATTTGTTACACTAACAGTTCTGTTTCTATTTCTAAAACCCCTTTTCCCCTCCTTTAATTCTCTTTATCTTATTATTTAAAGCCACTGGAAACCCAACCCACTTCATTCAAATGACACAGAATAAATCTCACAGAAAATGTCTTGGTTTGTCTTTCCACTGTTCCAACAATCATCAGCTCTGGTTCAGTCGATATAAAACCTCAATTAACAGAGTTAGATGTGAAAATATTCCGGTAATATTACTGTTTTTGTAAAAGGAGTCTGGTCTGGTGGAGTACATAACTGCTTCAGTTCTTCATTAGAAAGTGTTAAGTTCTAAAGTTCTTTTTTTAAAGATATTTTTAAGGCATTTTTTGCTCTTTTTTTATAGAAACAGCTGGACAGATAGACCGGAAAGTCAGGGGAGAAAAATGCAGCAAAGGACCAGGCTGGAATTGAACCCTGGTCACTGCGGTAACGACTCGAGGTGCACACTCTGCCAGGTTAGCTAACGAGGTGCCGGTAGTGAAAATATTTTAAGTATAGCATCCACTTAAACTGATATTCATGTTTTTAGGTGGATAAAATAGTTTTCGAGGTTCACAGCAGAGCATTGTTTCGCTATCATGTCGATACTTATGAGGGAGCTGTCAATCAAAGCGTGATCTGCCACACCTACACAGTCTTGAGAAATAGCCTCAGTTATTATTGATTGATTATTTGTCACTCAGATTTCTGTGGATACTTAATGAGATGCTTAGCTTTGATATCATATCTGCATTTTACTTTTTCCAGAGGCTTTAAAGGATAAATATGGAAGATTATGGAAGATCAGTAATGTGTGCAGCAAAATTCTAATCTAATCTAATCTAATACTGTCAATCTGTCATTTTAATGGAGGTCTAACAACACATTAGTTTGATCGATGCTTGCTTTAAAAGCCAGCCCAGCAGGAGGTTATACTGATGCAATGTGCAGTTATTGATCTGCATCATAGGGTGAACTGTACATGCAATGAACTCTAACGATCATATTGGCTGTGCTGTTTGCTAGCGTGTTCATTTGACCGTGAAGACATATAGACGGACAGAAGGCTTCTTATTGGCTAGCAGTAGTGTGGCTTCACACCTCCCTCCAACAGAAAAGTCATGACATTCACGGCTCATTGGGAAACAGCTGCAGTCATAATTCATTGTCGGATTGGGTCAGAATGAGTCCTGACTTTGGTACTAGGTGATGGATTGAATTATTGCATATGTTGGAGCTCAAGTGTATCAACACCAACAGCAGATGTATGAAAAATCTGATTTGAATTGAACATCTAGGATAAATAAATAAAATGATCAAATCAAATTTTTACTTCTGAGCTATTATTTTCTCTCAAAGTCAGTAATTCCAGATAGACCGGACCGGATGTTATGATGGGAAGCAAAATGGTTTGACTAGGAGCACAGAGTGTAACTCAAACAAAACACACAAAAATGTATGAAGAAAATGAAGTCCTCAATACAAAATCTACAGTTAATAATAATAAATGAGTCATTACCTCAACACAGAAAGAAGGAAGCAAACAAAACTGTTCAGTTTGTGGCACAATTCAACTGTCAACGGCCAACGGAAAATCCAAGTGACTCCTATTGTGCTTAGTCCAGGGTGGTGCTGTTGGTTTCAGGGAATGGCCCATGTGGGAGCCATGTGGTTTGATGGTGTTCCCACAAAGTAATTAAGTTAGAGGATAGAGTTGGAGAATAATCTGATTTTACAGAACAGGTGAACTATGAAATATGGCTTGTTGTCAGGGATTGGCAAGATAATCGACTGTCACACTCAGGACGGACAGGGCCTCTTCCTCTGGTGAGCAGATGGGACTTTTTTGGTAAGAGCGCCATAGGTACTCCCTGACTGGACTTGATGTGACGTGTGTGCTTAGTGGCATTGCTACAGTACTTTTACACGTGACTGGTGGAGGCTGTGTAGCCATTGGCCACTATAGGACGTTCCGTAGTAGTTTTAGTTTTTAAAATTTCCTTTCAGCACTGATTAGCTAAACCATGTTCATGTTAACAAACAAACTACGAGAAGTAAACATAAGGTACAGACATCTTGACAGATTTCAGGCCCTACACATTGGATCCACATTAGGAAATCAAATTCTTGTGATTGACAGCAGGCCATACAGCACTTTAATGCTTCTTATGGTCTCTGGTGCCACTAAAGAACAGTCCACTAATTTAGCACTGCACTTCCAAAATTTTTGGGACTTGTCAGAGAGTTAAAAATTTCCCAGTTCAAATTTCAAATCAGATCAGTAAATTAAGCATTGCAACTTTTAGTTAAGGATTCAGTGTTTGCCCACCTACAACCTTGAGATCCAAGCAGTCAGTCCAGTCAAGAAGGTACAAGAAGGTGAAAAGTCTGAGCAGGATGTTCAGTCTGGGTGGATGTGGGCTGGATAGGTGAGGGGGTAGCCTCCAGCCAGCCGTAATCACAGCTATCCATTTCATCTAACAGCGGGAAGACGATGCCCCCAATGGGATCGGAGTCGTGGTAAAGCACCCTCCTGGTTTACCCCCCTCCACAAACACAATAGACACCCCCCCACCCACTCATGAGAGATTAGATTTCTCCACCTCTGCCCGCATTTGTAGTCAGCAGCAGATGCCTATCTTTGCCTGTTCTCGTACTGCAAACAGCAGCAAAAACACTTCTGTTGTTTAGTGCTGCGGTGGCAGATAAAGGCCTGCCAGGATCTCTGGAGTGTGTAGACTCTGGGAGATAATCTGCCTGTCTGAACAGCATTCACTGACACACCAGCAGATGGAATATGTACACAGCATACTTCACACACTAAATACAGCCCTCAGTGTTAGGATTTGAATTAAATATTTGCCTAGATATTGTTTAAACCTTGAAGGCTGAAGCTCATTAAAGTAAATTCAGTTTTTTTTTTGTAGTTCTGGTGGTTATCTTCAGGATTCCACAGCAGCATGGTTCATGGTAATCTTTATGAAAAGAATCTGTTCACCACTTTGTTCCAGATTGAAATATCTCAACAACTATTGGATGCATTGCTATGGAGAGGGTGGGTCGTCTTTCATGGAGTCCACCATGTTTCTGCCGTAGCCCAGAATGGACAGACCACTGGCTATAGACAGGGTCTTCCACATTCTTCACAGGTTTAACTGCCTCCATAGGTTCTCATATACACAAGTCATTTTGAGAAGCTGGAAATAAATTGGTGTCAATCAGTGGCAGTGATGTGTCCAATGATGTGATGGCTGATGCCATTTGAAGCTGTGGTTGCCCTTGCTAGGAGCAGCTAATGTTTTTCCCCTCTGTCATGTAGCTAGGTAGCTAGTCTGTAATTGTCATTAGCTGATGACTAATGTAGTCTTAACTGATAGGAATGAAGTCTCAAACTACAAAAACAAGATCAAGGTTGGTTGGTTGGTGGAAAAAAGAGACTTTATCTTGAATCTTGGACTCTGATAAGACTGTCTGGGGTTCTGGAGCCTTGAAGAAGCTCTCTCGCCTCACTCATGCTGTGAATAACCTGTCTAGACATGCTGTTGGTAATGGCCACCAACACTGAGTACAGCTGCATCATCAAACTGAATTAATGTTAGAAAGTGTGGGCATTAGTTTTATTTGATGGGTGATAATTATATCATTAAAAACACGTCAGTGATTACTATGAATACACACTACATTATTATTATTATTTTGACAAGAGCATCAAATGTGGATTCATCCACTGCTGAAAATAGTTCCCAACCAACATAGTTAAAGGTAGGAATTAGAGGCATCTAATGGTGAAGTTGCAGATTGCAACCAACTGAATACCCCTTGCCTTACCCTCCCGTTCAAAGCATGTAGGGTAAACTACAGTGCCTGTGAAACTCAGGAATAAATTTAAAGGTCCAATCTAGAGTCCATCCGTTCTGGGTTTGTAGAAACATGGTGGTTCAACATGGTGGACTCCACAGAAGAGGACCCTCTCCATATAAAAGGCTAATTTTAAGATAATAAAAACATAATGATTGTTATTTTCAGGTCAACCAATACATAGTAATGGATATCATATTCATTTCTAGAGTGAACAGCTGTTTTTTTTGTTTTTTTTTCCAGAATGAATCTATATATTTGAGAGCAGCTGTGGCTCAGGTGAGAGCGGGTTGTCTACTAACTGGAAGGTAACTGGTTCCATTTCTGGCTCTCCCCAGTCCAATTGAAGTGTCTTTGAGCCCCAAATTGATTTGAAAGGCTGTGACATGCTTCAGTAGAGCAGAAAAGTGAAATATAAATATAAGTCTATCCATATTTGTGAACTGGTTTGAAAGGTTTACATCTTCAGAAAGAACCAATGGACTCTGTTATTGGTTTGGGTTATTTCATGGTATTTGGAGATTATAACATAAACACCAGCCTTCAGCCAGCCTTCTATTTATGTATTGCTTAAGGGAGCTGCTCGCTAACTGACAAATGTGTGCACTGTCTACATAAATACATTGTATGCTTTGTGTATTAGTGTTGAGGTGGGACACTACTGATTTTTCAGTGAACCTTGTGTTATATTGTACTTTAATTATAATAATCATATTCTATTCACAGTGCAGTGTGAGTGTGCATTATGGGTACTGCTGTACATCCAGAACAAAATGTTAACAGCCTGTTTCTTTCTCCTGGACTGAAATAAAGACTGATGATAGCAGGTGATAACTCAGCTCCTGCTCCAGTCATCGTGCTTGAAGTTAAACAAGATCAATATGCCAGCACATCATCAGTCTGCCGCTGCTGCTGCTGCTGCTGCTGGGACAGGACAGGACTCATCACATTCTGCCGTACTCATTGCAATGACATGGGTGCCTATCTGTTGCCTCTGACCTTTGAACGCCACCGAGCTGGAGCAGACACAAATCAATGAGCAGAAACAAGGCCAGGCACGACATTGAGTCATTTAGTTTAAAGAGCATTCAATAATAAGGAAAAGCATAACATCTTTAAAGTATGCAGCAATTCACGGTCCATTTTGATGGTTGGAGAATTGTTTCTTTTATGGATAACATTCAGACACAGCGTGGTGGTCAAGGTCTTTACTGCATTGTTAATGACAAAGTCATTGATCTCCTCTCTGTTCACACACAAACAGAGCCGATGGCTGGAGTCAGTGTTTTCTTTCATGAGCTGAACCCTCAGATTATCCAGATTAGATCATTGTCAAGTACTGGCTGTGCTCCTTTTATTCACCTTGTCAAGTGAAGGAATCAACAGTCTGAAGTGGATATCAGTAATTCCTGTTAGTTTGAAGTCTACCTGTTTTTTAGGGGTGTCACAGTTTGGATTTTATTACACAAATCAGTCGAAATGAGCTTGAATTCTGAAATCAGAAGTAGGATTGATTCACCCAGTACTCTAATTTGAATATTATACAGTACCACCAATTTTCTACTGGTGGCCCATATACCATCACTCCATCAGTTATCCACAGGGTGACTTTTTCTTATTTTCACTAAACTGAGGGACAAAGGCATAAACGGGGAGAAGACACAGGAAGTGATACGACGGGTGAAAATCCTGTCACGGATTGTTAGGAGCCGATAATGGAAAAGCTCAACCGCTGGTGTTGTTCTTGGTGAGTTATTTTCCATTTTCCTCGTTAACCCGTGAGCGAACTCTCAGCTCCTGCTGTGACGAAGAGCAGGACCATACATATATAGTATCTCTCACCCTTATCAGTCCCAACTGTGTCTCTCTCAACTACTTTTACTCTTTATTTAAAGCTCCACTGCTGCTGGATCAGAGTTTTTGTCTAAAGGTTTGGAGCAGAATAGTATTGAATTAATTTGACTGTATTTCTCTCTCTCGCACACTCGCACCGTCGGCGTCACAGTACAGTAAATTATATCTGTGCCACCACAGCCTCTCTCGTCCCTGAGGATGTCCTGACCATAGGGAACCTCAAGGTGGCTTTGCTGATAAGCTGACATTAAAAAAAAACTTTCCCTTCCAGCCCCGGGATGTTCTTCCCACCAAGGGGAAAGTAGATAGGACTGACTTTATCTTCAGAGTTCTCTCCCAGTGTGTTTAGATTAGTTTCCATTTTGAAATGAAACTTCTGCTCTCTTTTAAAGTATTTGTTCCATTAAAGGTTCTCTGTGTAACATTCAGAAAAACCTTGTTAATAATGATACCCTTGGGCGTTCAGTGAACTGCAGTCAGAGCCCGTTGCTCGCCCATGGTGACATGAGACTAAGAGTATTTCGTACTTGTATTTCGAATAACGTCATTCTCTGTAATGTTTGCAAACCACCCACCACCCATCAGCCAACACCATGAAGAGACCAATGCCAGGCCCAAACCGTGCAACCAACCACAGCTTAGCTTTGGTTGGTTACTAGGGATGTAACGATGCATCGTGACACAATTAAAAATCTGTACAAATGCGTGACGACTCGCATCGGTTGACAGAAAAAATAAATCGCGATTCTTGGCGAATGGGAACCCGCACAGCACGTGCTCTCATTGGTCAAACAGGCTTCCCGGCGCGTTGTGTGAGCGTGGCGTATTTGGTCTGTCCTGCACGCGACTTCAAACCCCACCGGGAGTGTTTCAGGAGCGAGCGCTTAGCCCGCCAGACTTTGTTTACTTGCTCAGATTTGGACATTTTCCCGGTGTTTCCCTTCTAAACATGCTTCTACATGTGTAAATATGTTACGTAGTTAGTTAGTTTTGCTTTTGTCTGTTTTTACGACCAGCAGTTTGCACGGGGTATTTTATTTTGAAAATCCACCGGATTCTCTTTGCTTTTTCTGTGTCTGACTTTCGCCCGCTCGAGGTGCTCCGTGGAAATTGACGCGACCTGCTCGCAAGTTTTAATGTTTTTATTTTATTGTTATGTACAAAACGTACCAGCCACATTGGCTAGTGATCAAAAAAGTTAATTTAGAGCCCTGGTTACGCCCCCTCGTGAGCGAAAACTGTACATCACGCCAGTTAACAGCAGTTTACTGTGAGATTGTTTCTAAAGAAAGCAGATATTTGTCATGTGTTTTGTTGTTTAAGATGTAAGTTGCACTTTTTATAAGAGAACACAAACCGTTTGAGAGTTTCTGTAAAGAAAGATTTTTTTTTTCTGTAAAAGATTTTTTTCCTACAAATAAAAAGTATAATAAATATAATAATTTTATTTGGTCATAATTTGTCTGTAGCTCATTTTGATTTTAAAAAATCGTGAAAAATCGCATCGTGAACAAAAAATCGTGACTCGAATCGAGTCGTGAGTTGAGTGTATCGTTACATCTCTATTGGTTACAGTTAGCCATTTGCAGCCCTCCTTGCATCTCCCTTAATTAATGATAATGTTAACGAGCAACCCAGTGACCTGCAAACAGCAAACCAACCCTCAGAGTCTGGAGGAATTGGCTAATTTTATCCACCCAAGATAGTATTATGCAATACTAGCTAGCTAGCAATTCGCCTGTGTTAGCAAGCAAGCTAACATTAGCCTGTTAAAATATATCGCAATATATTTGACATGCTTAGCAGTGATGTTAGCTTTTGTTACCAGTTGTTTGTTGGTGTTAGTGGACTCCATTGCTAAGGTAATGTTAGCTTGCTTACACTGTAGGGGAGCGCAGACAGAATCCTACATGAGCATGACCCGGGCTGCTGACATATTTTATTTATATTGATTTATCTGACATTTTTAGCATGTTAGCATGTTTAGCAAGACTTCTGCTTACAGTAGCACACGCAAATAAATAAAAATTTGACACAGTCCTGCCTTAAATATTTCATATTTTGTGTTGATAATGAAGCTTCAAACTTCATCCCTGGCCTCGTCTCAACGTCCATCCGTCATGTCTTGGTTTTGTTTTCCTGAAGATTCCACAGTCTTTATTAACAGATGTGATTTGCTCGGTTGTCATGGAGATGGATTTGTGGTTGACATGTGTGCTCACTGGCTGTTTGCTCTTTGAGGACTTCTCATCCGTGTGGGCTTAAAACGAAAGCATCAAATACTCCTCCGATCCAAAAAAACAAACAAAAGTCTGCGTGTGTGTGTGTTAAATGCAGCTCAGTTGTGGTGCTGCTCTCACTCAGGGAGGGGGGTGGAGAAGGTGGAGGCCTGCTGTAGCCTGCAGCTACCTTTGATGTATCTTTAACACATTTCTGAATTTGTCTCCCTTCATGTTTAATTAGTGAGCTTCAGCCTGTGCTCAGTGGATGCTATCCCGGTTTGATGTGTGCTGTCACATAACTGTGTGTGTGTGTGTGTGTGTGTGTGTGTGTTTTCACAGGTCCAGAAGAGAAGAAACTCAAGTCGAAGAAAGAAAAGATGAAGGAGAGGAGGGAGAGGTGGCTCAACAGTGAGTTTATGTCAACACATAATGTATCCGTATGAATGTACAGACACTGTTGTCATATATTAGACTGATACTCGTTTGAACAGAGACTATCATTATTGAATTTTCAGGATTAATACCAATCTGTCACCCAACACTGATGCTGGGATGTATGATTTCTTTTGTCATTTTATCTTTATTTGAAGAATGCACAGACTCTTTGATATTTTTTACATGTGAGAGGTATTCAGATTGGCTTGTGGGAAAACATTCATCCATCTTTACATGCAGGTGTATACACAGTATATCCTTGTATATATCTATATGTATATATAGATATATACAAGGATATAATCACCATATTCACAGACAAACCCATCTATGTATTTACACGTACGTCTGCTTTAACTCCATCACATACCTATGTCCATCTCACATTCTTTTCAAATATATAAATCTATATACACCAGGAGCATATATTTGTTTTATCTTCATCAAGAATAGAGAAAACATGAAACTTGTGGAGCAACAGTGGAGCCATACAAAGTCTGCTCGTATTGCTGTTATACATTTAGTCCAGCTATTTATTATCCTTAAAGAATAAGTCTTTAAATATTTCCAAAATATTTTTTTTGTTTTGTTATTTATTTATTTATTTATTTATTTATTTATTTTAAAGTGGGGAAAAAAAAAAAAAAATCCCCGAAGCTATAACTTTAACATCTGGATCTAAAACATCAAATCTCAAACTCAAATATCTAAATATATACCGTATGAAAGTGAAAACTCTGAGTGAAAATCAATTATTTCTTCAAAATAATATTTAAACTTAAAAAGATCAAAACTTGAGATGTTCATTATTAAGTTACAATTTATGTTTTTCAAATGATCAAAACATTCGGCTCTGACGTGGCTCCATACTCAGTTTTTTTTTTTGTTTTTTTTTGGTGTGCAGTCTTTAAATATCTCTCTCTCATGTTTTTCCATCAGTGCTATCTAATATAAGCAGTGTGATAGAGTAGAGACTACGTTTTGGTTGCAGTTCTTCTTCCATGAGTATCAGGGGATTGGCAGCGGATCGAGAAAAACTTGATACCATTAGTGAGGTTTATTTAGATAACAAGTTGATGGATTATCTAACACTGTGGCAGTGAATGGCCGAAGGGAGGAAACTGAGCACTCCCTGAAAGTGACTGTGTACACAGACAGTGAAAAGAACAGGACATACCTTAACAAACACAAACAGACGCCTCGTCCTGAACCAACTAACAATTTATGTCTAATTAATGTGTCACAGAGCTCCACTGTTGTCCAAAAACTATTCCAAACTCTTACTCT
The DNA here is from genome assembly GCF_000972845.2 of Larimichthys crocea. Classification (NCBI taxonomy): domain Eukaryota; kingdom Metazoa; phylum Chordata; class Actinopteri; family Sciaenidae; genus Larimichthys; species Larimichthys crocea. The sequence continues at coordinate 33,858,933 of NC_040018.1, read as the reverse complement.
ATCTAACACACACCGTCCTGCTGCCATAAATACTCACTAGAACACCAAATTTGTCTCAATCGGCTATTCAATACTTTTCTGGCCCGATGAGTACGTCACTGAGTTTTGGGCTTTTTGGCTGAAGGCCCATCTCTCTGTAATTATAAATCCTCTCCCCAACAGAACCGACATCATCACTGCCGCCATCATCTCCCGTAATTGCAATCAGGCCAGTAACCGTACCCTTCTGCTGAATCAATCAATTCCTGGTAACACAACACATATCCTGTTCAGGCGTATAATTAGGTGCTAATGGCCATGCGACTCAATCCTTCTGAAACCCAAGAGTGGCTCCAAGCTGACAGTTTTCAGGAATTAGAAGAAAATTAGAATGAAATATGAGCTATTTCAGATCATGGACACAGAAGTTGACCAGTGTGGATTCGTACAGGCTAATGCCAGTGTTCGAGGCCTGAAATAGGATATATTTTCCTCATGTGTGTACACATTACAAAAGCGTAGTCAAAGCCTGAGCGTTCCTGACATATATACACATATACATAAATATACAAAACATATCATACCATCATAACAGCTCAATGTTTGCTTCATTCACGATCACACGAACATCTAGAGCATAAACACAAATTAACAAGAGGAAGCGAGACTCATCAGTGTTTTGTAATTACCAAAATGTTTACTGCAACAAAATTAGCTAATTTGCTCCAGATTTTTATATTCCAGTTTGTGGTGAGTTCAAGGTCATAAAATAACAGATAAAACACAACACGCAATGTGAGGCAAACTGGCTAAAAAGCATTTTTCCTACCACAATCATCATAAAAGGAGCCGCACTTAAAAATAGTGAATTTTTTCCATCACAAATTATTGTAAACAAACTTAGAACCCCATCCCAAAATAGTTTTGTTTAAATCTTACTGTAATTAAATAATATTAGAATATAATAATAATAAAGTGTCACAAAAACAAAAGGAGGGAAAGAGACGTATGATATGCAACAGAAGAAACCGAATGAAACCGTGGACGTTGATGTTACAATATATGTTCATTTTAACCAGAGGTTATGTTAGACTTTCTTGTTGTAATTGTAATTGTTGTCATCTGTTATTATCTGTTATAGGATACACCGTGTTTATGTACCAGGATACACCGTGTTTATATACCAGGACACACCGTGTTTATGTACCAGGACACACCGTGTTTATGTACCAGGACACATCGTGTTTATGTACCAGGATACACCGTGTTTATGTACCAGGATACACCGTGTTTATGTACCAGGATACATCGTGTTTATGTACCAGGATACATCATGTTTATGTACCAGGATACATCGTGTTTATGTACCAGGACACACCGTGTTTATGTACCAGGACACATCGTGTTTATGTACCAGGACACACCGTGTTTATGTACCAGGATACATCGTGTTTATGTACCAGGATACATCGTGTTTATGTACCAGGATACACCGTGTTTATGTACCAGGATACACCGTGTTTATGTACCAGGACACATCGTGTTTATGTACCAGGATACACCGTGTTTATGTACCAGGATACACCGTGTTTATGTACCAGGACACATCGTGTTTATGTACCAGGACACACCGTGTTTATGTACCAGGATACACCGTGTTTATGTACCAGGACACATCGTGTTTATGTACCAGGGCACACCGTGTTTATGTACCAGGATACACCGTGTTTATGTACCAGGACACATCGTGTTTATGTACCAGGATACACCGTGTTTATGTACCAGGATACACCGTGTTTATGTACCAGGACACATCGTGTTTATGTACCAGGATACATCGTGTTTATGTACCAGGATACACCGTGTTTATGTACCAGGATACATCGTGTTTATGTACCAGGATACACCGTGTTTATGTACCAGGATACACCGTGTTTATGTACCAGGACACATCGTGTTTATGTACCAGGATACACCGTGTTTATGTACCAGGATACACCGTGTTTATGTACCAGGACACATCGTGTTTATGTACCAGGACACACCGTGTTTATGTACCAGGATACACCGTGTTTATGTACCAGGACACATCGTGTTTATGTACCAGGACACACCGTGTTTATGTACCAGGATACACCGTGTTTATGTACCAGGACACACCGTGTTTATGTACCAGGACACACCGTGTTTATGTACCAGGATACATCGTGTTTATGTACCAGGACACACCGTGTTTATGTACCAGGGCACACCGTGTTTATGTACCAGGATACACTGTGTTTATGTACCAGGGCACATCGTGTTTATGTACCAGGATACACCGTGTTTATGTACCAGGATACACGATGTCAGTGGTTATTTTAACTAGCAACTGTCGTTATAGCAGAAAGTATGGATTGTTTGGATTGTGTGTGTGTGTGTGTACAGCCAGATGGAGGTTTGTTTTATTAGCTGTACATGAACAGGCATATGTAAAACCTCATCAGACTGGAAAATGTGTTCCTCATTTCATAAGACCATTAAACAGACATTTTTCTGTAAAAGGAGCTCTGTGTGTAACCAGATGGAGACCTCTTACCCTTCACTGACATTCACTCCTGCTTCACTTCTCCTTGTTGTGTTTGAGCTCGGGTGTAATTCTCTCTCCTTGTTTCCTTTCCTTTAGAGATCAGCTCCATCAAACAGGCCAAGGAGCAGCAGGCGGCTGAGGCTCGGAGGCAGGCCACCCCTGTGGTAGGAGACATGAGGCCGCTGGCTGACGCCCTGCCAGAGCTCTCTCAACTCATCGCCCCCGCCGCCACAGCCCCCACTGCACGCCGCAAAAGCAGGAAAAACAAAGTGTAAGTGCCAAGGTGACCCACCGAGGTGGTGCTCCGTAGTTCTCACATTTCTTTATCCCCGAGAAGAGTCAATGTGAGTAAATTTAAATTTGATTTAACAGCAGCGATGCCGTCAGTACGAACAGATTGACTGATGAGTCTCCATCTGTTGACTGTTGTCACACTGTTAGTCGCACATTGTCAGATGTTTAATCAACAAAAAATATTATTTGGAAAGGAGAAGTGCAGTAAATGGATCCGTCAAATTAATAAATGAACAGATGTCTAGGTTTATTTACACACAAACATCTGCCTCTGTAGTTAACTGGACAAGATATAATGGACAACATGTCCCAGAATTCTCACTTAAGGCAACATTTAGCACAGCTGTAGATGTGTATTTGTCCTGATTATATTTATGATCAATCAAAAAGTAGCAAGAGGAGACTCTGAGATCACAGTGCACGCAGCCCGGCTAACAAACTAACAGCAGCTACAGTTGGCAGCAGTTCACTTCACTGTCCGTCAGGAAACTCCGTAAAGGGAAAACCAGGAAACATTTTCTCCATAAAATATGATCCACTTTCACCAACATCAGTCAAATAGTTGGTGGTGTGTGACTTAGTGCCGTAAAGCGTTACGTACTTCTCCCGACCCGGAGCCCAAAGTTACATAGTGTGAGAACAGACGTACGAATGATGGAGACACCGTTCACCTGATCACAGGTCAGTGTGGATCAACAGGATTTAAGTCACTTGAACACATCAGCCAACAGTAGCTGTGATGTTCACAGACGAACCGAATCTATTGAACGGCTCTTTAACGCAAACGTTGGCAACCGAGTCGCAGTTGCGAACCTTTCTTTTTTGTTTTTCTTTAAAATTGCTGTGCTTGGTTCATAGACGACGATGACGTCACGCACATAAAAATCTTTTTTTTTTTTTTCTACAAATGTAAAACCTCCACATCTTAAAATATACAAAGCTTGTATGCAGTTTTACAGAGGTCTGTGTTATAGTGGAGACACATTACTTCCAACCTTTTTGAAAACACAAAACCAAATCTTCAAACTACTTTCACAAAACCTCTGACTCTTCTGGCAAAAATCAATCAAATGCCTCGAAACCGTTTCATCCGTGCCGGGGCACAAGGTCAGCAGCAGCCGCCAGCTAGATGCTGCTAAAATATGCGAGCGGCTTCACACGGCAGCAGAACCCCTCCGGTGACTCCACACCTGTGTCACAGCAGGTCAAGGACAGGCCGAGGTTTTCTGTGATAGACCTTCCACAGCTCGAGAAAAACTCCCGCATCACAACTCACAGTTCTAGTCAGCTGGTTTAATCACATCATTAGAAACAAGTGAACAGCCTGAAGTCGTGTGTAAAACATGTTTATTGTGCTGGCGTCGAGCTTCTGCTGCCTGTGTTTACCGCTCTGCAGCACAGTGCAGAGTGTGTTTGGACTGACTGATGGGATAAATGGGTTTAAGGTGCTGAGCGTTCACTACAGAGAATGAGGTTTAGTGTTTTAGCAATCTCTCCTGTCTGCCATCACGACGAGTCCTTTCAGATCGTCTTCAGGAGGACGGATTAGTCTCATTGTTGGCACTCAAACAGGACTCGGGCTAACGGAGCAGGCCAGGGCGGCTCGTGCTGCAGCAGAACCCGGTCAGGACCAGGTTTTTAAGTGAAGTGACTGTCGGAGAGAAGATGGAACATCCTGAGACAGACAAGCTGCGCAGATAAATCCTGCCTGAGTCGGACGTGTACGGTGGAATATCTCTCTTCTCCTCGGAGCTGAATCAGTCCGGCTCCTCCGCCGAGCCTCCTGCACTGCGTCATTTATGTGATGGAGTAGTTATTCATGCGCTCGTAAACGCGGTCGTAAAAAGCCTCGCAGCTCGTTTTCATCACGTCCTGCTCCGCGCCGAAGAGGTGAGACGATTGGACGCATTTTTCATTTTGCTCATCTCTTTCTTTATTCTCAGCATTAAAAAAAAAACAAAATCAAGTGATTTCATTTTAAAACACAAAAATAATACCTGAAAACAAGGCATGTCTTTGTCACAGTTTGAGTGTCATTTTCTTTATTTGAAACTTTATTCCTTAACAACAAAAAATAAAATCACTACAAAACTACACTAATCTACACAAAAGAGTCAGTGAAGCGGGGTCAGTGTGTCTTTGGTTTCCTTTCATAAATCATATAAAGAACTGTTATAGAGGAACTATTATGTTTATTATTGAGGTTTGCAGTAGTGTTAAACTGGACTGCATTCCATTGAGAGATGTTTCTAATATTTTGGCCACTCTACACACATGAGAGGGCCATAATATTAGAAACAACTTTCAATATAATGCACTCCACTACAGCACCACCACCCTCCAACCTCAGTCATAAACACAAAGTCAAATGAATACCATTAGAAGTGTCAGAGTTGTTGGATCACATTGTACAAATGAAGTGGACAGTCGGTGTGTGAGAGCAGATGTGGAGATTTACAAGACAAGAGTGGCAAAAATCATCTTTAATATTTCAATTCTGATTTTGGTATTTTAAAATGAAAATAAAACTGATTAATAAAATAAATATATATTTTTTTTAATATTTGTTTATGAAAGAAATACAACAAAACAAAAACTACACTGACCTGGTTCATAATTTTTGTCAAACAAAAATTGAATCCCACATATCAAATAATAAAAATAAAAAATATAGATATATATATTATTTCATACTGATCATTAGACAGATTAGATGGCATCATGTGTTTTGTACCTGTAGGTTGAGCTGTGACGTCATCATGTTGTAAGTGTGTCCGTCTGTGTGTCGTCCCTGCAGGCCGGTGAAGAGACCCGAGCCCACAGACTTCAGTCAGATGAAGCAGTCACAGAAACGCAAACTCCTGTAAGCCGCTCGTCTCTTCCCTTCTTCTGCACGTTCACTAGTGAAGACTCTCTCCTTTTTAAAAAGTTTGTGTGTTTTTTTTTTCTTTGCTGCAGGGAAACGGAGACGAGCCGCTTCAGCGACGCGGTGAAGACCCTCTCGGCCAAAATGAACCCTCTGACTGACATCGGCAAGCAGCTGAGGAAGAGGATGAGGCAGGAAGAAGAGCAAGGTCCGAGCTAACAGCGGCAGCGGCAGCTTAACTCTGTGAGAGTGAAGCGCTTCCACAGACGTTAATCAACAAACCCTGCTTGATTCTGTCAGCGGAAACCCGAGCCCGGTACATCATTGGGCTTAAAAGGAGGAAGAAGTCAATCCTCCCTCACGTCGCTCAACCACTGACTGAAGGATGCTGCTGTCTGCTCCCAGACACTTTGATCATGTTGACTGTAACGGATATCTCCCACTTTTATTATCCACATTTCCTCTTCGGTAATAAATCTCAGTCCATCTAACAACATCAACTTTTCTGTGTGTTTTCTCATGTCCTGTTTTCAGCCGCGTCAACTCCAAACACTTTGCAGTCAAACGCCGCATGTAGCAACAAACCTGCCTGCTTTCTCTTAACACCCACACGTCGTTCCCACTCTTCTATTTTCAGTCTTCTCATTGTACCCGATTCAGAATAAGATCAGCTCCCAAAGCTGAGTGACTCATCCGCAATAACCATAGCAACTGATCTATGGAAATGAACATCTTGTCAGGGCAACACTGAGCCGCCGACTGAATGAAAATATTGTCAACCTGTCATCAGTGAGCATCGAGATCTCGAGAGAAGCATACATAAATACACGCACGTGTGAAGACACTGGACTCAGTTTGTTACCAAACTTCTCATATTTCAGTTAAGATATTTTCATAATGACATAATAACGCTGAATCTCAGAATGGTACAAAACACACTCATGATTCTGACTGATAAGTTAGAATTATGAGAGTTACTCATATCATACATCTTTTAAAATGTATGACACCAGATCATAATTCTCATTACTTTTATGTTTTATGTATGACACCAGATCATAATTCTCATTACTTTTATGTTTTATCAAAATGTTTTATCTTTTTTTGTTTGTTTGTTTTAATAATAATAATTATTATTTTAAAACTGTAAATAGTGCAACTTTATTTGTGTTATGATACATATAATTAAGTCATAATAATAGAAAATAAATTATAAAATCACAGGGGTTGAGGTTAGGTTAATTGGGTAATTTACTTACATAAGTACTCACAGATATACATCTGTATAATGTATGTAACACGTATGTCTATATATTACATAAATTGCTATTTGAAATTATTTATTTATGTGGCATTTATTGTGTTGTAGCAAATTACAGGAGCCTCACATTGCAGTAACAGTATTAAAAATGATAATGATAATAAAAAATAAAAAAAAAAGATGGACGCTTTGCTCTGACAAAAATATCTTCCCCATTTCATTTAGCACTTATCTCATGGAGCCGTCAGAAGAAAGTTTATTTTTCATATGCTGCCACCCCTATGATGAAGAGAAACCTAGTGATCAACAATGACCAATGTCCAGCGTGTCAGATTAAAGGGCTCTATGTACAGAATATAACCGAAATGAAATAGAATCTGTTTTCATTGGCGTATAATCATCAAGCATTTTTTTGTAAGTTTCACGGCCACCATAGTTTCTCCTTCAAGCTCGGAAGGAGAGGGTGAGGCGAGGGTGTTGCAATAAGCAACCGCACCACTAGATGCCACTAAATCTTACACAGTGCACCTTGAAGCCGAACGATTCTGACTGATTATACCCAACACTGTGCCTCTTCAGGTAAACTTTACTTCATGCAGTCTAAAGAGAGTCCAGTAAATAATTTTTGTCTACACATCTAAACTGTATTCATAACTTTGAAATGTGGACAAATAATTTCATAATTCTGGCATTTTTTTTAAACAAAAAAAATGATGATGATGACTCGGATTCCGACCAGCCAACAAAAAAGCACACATATGATGCAGCAGTGTGTTGAAGTCTATCACAGTATTTGAGTATCTGACCTTGGTTGCTTCACTGAAAGCTTCTCACATGTGTTAAAAGTGTGCGATCCAGTGGCTTGGAAAAGGAAGCGGCCATTTTCTGTGAAAGTTTTCCACTTTGATCTCGTCCCGTGAACTCCTCTGCAGCAGCGCGGCATGTAAGAAGATATGGAAGTGACAAAAGAAAGAGGAAAAGAGCCTCACCCCGCAGCTAGCTCCTGCTATGATTAGATTAGAGGTAAGAAAAACCTAATCAATACAAGTTTCAGTGCTGCTGCGGGCCATTAGGACTCATTAATAATGGATGTATGGAAAAGAGACAGTGTCAAATTAAAAGTAATCAGAGCTCATTGTTAGCAACCTTCAACATATACTGGATATATGGAGTGGATGTTCCTCCAGTCTTCAGTCAGCGCAGATGTTTTACAGACTGACAGGTGTGGACACATTCTCTCTTTTTTTTCTGAATCTCCTCTGACTGCAGACTTTGTGTACTTTGGTTGCCCCACATTCCTGAGCCGGCATCCAACAGAGACTTTGACAGAGACGCTCTTGTCTCGTCACCAGCTGATACTCGGTGACAGCAGAGGATGACCCCAACGTAAACACGGGAGGCAGGAGGAGGATTAAAGGACCGTGCTGCAACACGTCTCCTGACAGTCCAAACTCAGGGCTTCATCCAAGAATTAAAAACATGTTGGAATGACGTGGAGCGGGAAGGTGGAGGTACATGTCTGAGAATGCATAGAACTGCATTCTTCGATATAATGCACCGCTATTCTTGACTTGCATGGATAATATTCAACAGCATTATCGGACTCAAACTCACAAAGACGACTGAGCAGAGAAGATACATGAATTGTCGGCAGGTTTGAGGCCCTCGGATTCCTTTCATGACCAGATGGAGCCACTGAGAGTCTTTTACACGAACTATTATGAAAAATATACATTATTCCATTTAATTCATTGATTTAAATCAATATTACCTAATAGATTACATTGGATTCAACATCATTGTCACTGCACAAAGTACTGAGATGGGAAAATGTAGTTCAGCATCTAACAAGAAGTGATTCAATTCAAACAACTTTATTGGTCCCACTGGGGCAGCTTCAGGGCAGAAACCTGAAACATACAGATAAATGATAATATAGACAGGTCTGTTAATAATATGATAAATAAACTGCAAGAGAAAAAAACACTGTTTTACAGTCAGGTAAAGCCTAACACTGCCCAGATGGAGAAAATCCACTTTAAAGAACACGTCCTAAAGAAGCGTATTTACATATGTATAGGGATATAGATCTAATAGTGAAGGTATAAATATGCATAAATTAAGCTAAGATATGTACAGCGTGTGCAGCAGTTACAGGTATATGAGTAATTATACAGACTGTACATTACTTATACAGACACTTGCACATCTCACTACCTCACCATGGTGTTATACTGTTGTTGTTTTTCTATTTTTCTATTTATTGTATATACTTTTCTTAAATTTAAATTTGCCTTTACTTTTTATATTTTATGTTCTATATATATATATATATATATTTTTTTTTTATTTTATATTTTATTTTATATTTGATATTGGGCTGCTCCGGGACCAGGGATCCCATTTACATGTGTTGTAATGACAAATAAAACTCCTTGAATCCTTGAATCCTTATGCTCATTATGATACATTATACACTGTCAAATGTCAGATAGAAGTAAATGATGTGGCGCATGTTTTTAGTAATAGCTGAATGTGGAAAAAAAACATAAATAGTTATTTCTTATTAAGATTCATCATCTGTTTTGTACATTTTTGGTTCACTTCAGTTTAAAAAGACGTGATGGAAACATGTTTGGACCACGTTAAATATTCACATAACGAGTTTCCAGTCTGCTGTCAGTCATTCAGAATACTGAAAACATCTTTTTTAGTCTAACCACACGAGTCCTGTTTCTACTCCTCAACATGATCTGCACTGAGCTCCACGGAACTGCTGTTTATGAAACAAACCTACTTGATATTCATCCATATTTGAAGAACCTCATCTGCTTTTTGCATATTTCTCCCATTAACACAAACCTGTGTATATTTTTACAGTCGTATCTTTTTCTGGAGGTGATGGAACATACTCCAGCAACACATTATTAGACCATCAAACAGTGTTCCAATCCACAAGGGGGTCTTTGTCAGATCAAACAGGACCTGATGAAGACCTGTCGAGATCCCCCATGTGGATCCGGGCCTTGTTTAATGGTCTTCTAAAGCTCTGGAGGAGCAGTATACGGAGTGTGAGCGCTCATCCTTTCATCTCCACACCTGAGTTTTCACATTGATGTCTACTCTTCACACAGCTCTTGGATTTTATGAAGTTATGTGGAGGGAGAATAATTCTACGACTGCGAAGCATGCATTTATGTAATTAGACAAAGCTTGAATCCTGCAGAGCCATCAGAGCTTAATGCTAAATAATAATTTAATAATAGTCAGTGCTCTTTAATTACTGTGCTACATCGTGCTAACATATTAATAATCTACTTCAAGGGCCTCGGGGCAGGAAGTTGCTGAGTGACCTCAGAATGTGTCCAAAAACCATCTGACTTCCTGTCAGCTCCAAGCTCATTGGTTCCTACTTAAAAACAGCTCACAAATATATAGTTTAATTTTTAAAAGTGCCTCAATAATTTTCTAAAACAGCTGCTTGCTGGGGCGGTCGGTAGCGTAGTGGGTTAAGCGGCCGCCCCGTGTGTGGAGGCTATAGTCCTCACTGCAGCTGGCTCCGGTTCGAATCCCGCATCGGATGGCTATTTACTGCGTGTCACTCCCCCTCTCTCTGCTTCCTGTCTATCTTCAGCTGTACTATCATTAAAGGCATAAAAGGCCAAAAAAATCATCTTAAAAAAAAAAAATCAGCTGCTTGCTGTAGTTTTTAATAAACGTCTCAACTCAAAAATGAGGGCGAGGAATATTCGTCGGGGACTATTTTCAGCGGCGGATGAATCCACATTTGGTGCTCTTGTGAGTGTTTGTGGCAGAAGGACGGTGTGTGTGTCAAAAATAAACTGCAGTGTGTGTTCATGGTAATGAAGGACCTTGAAAAGAGAATCCATACCTGGCCTGCTGCAGCTCAGCACGGCTTCTAACCTCTTTTAATCGTTGCGCGTATATTAAATAGTTAACGTCATTTTCCAGCAGGTTACATGAATTCATGCGCAAACATCATTGATTAGAGAGCTCAAATTCATGTGAGCATGAATGATTGATTCCAGGCATTAGTCATTTATTAACATAAATGTTGCTACAGCGCCGATTGGTCCAACCGAAGCATATCAGAGTGTTACCGTAGGTGTTTACATCAGTTCGTGGTTTTGTCTTTTATTCTGAAGGCTCTCTACATTCTAAATGGAAATGAAAGTCAGGTTGGTGAATAATTCTCAGCTGGCTGGCCCCGCCGGGCCTCCATACATTTGCAAGGACACAAGTTTATTTATTATATTTCCCATCCTTCAAAGAGCCCAGCTCCGCGAGGGGGAGCGTGAACGGAGTGAAAGAGCACCTTTGAGTGTTTGTTCCTCTGATGTGTACATTTCTCATGGCTCCGGAGTCCTTTCATTTCCACGCCGTCTGCCTGCCTGTGTGATTTGCTCTGACTCAGGATCAGCTCCAGCTTCTCGCCCCCCTCACCCCTCCAGCTCAGTCACAGATTTCTCATACGTGACTCACCGGTGTGCTGCGGGATGCTGGTGAACCTGGAACAAAAACAAGAGACAATGACGGGCTGTTGTGCACAGAACAATGATCTGTGTGAGAACGGTCTGTTCACTCCAGAGATTTATAATAAAAAAAAGTATTATATAAGAAAGAAGAATAGAAATTATAGTCAGATTTTTAATGACATTCCCGCTGGTTAGAAATCATCTTGTGCCTCCTGAGAGCTGTTAGTGATTAATCAGATGAAAGTTTGCTGCAGGGCTTCCTCTCTCGCCCGGCTGCCTGCGTCAAAACACCGTGTATAGTACACGAGTTAACCTGAGCTGTAAAGAAAATGTCTTTTTTACATTCCACAATATAGTTTTTAATATTTCATGACTCGGGAAGAAAGCACAGGAAGATCTGGACTGTTCTGACGATGCAGCAGCTGCTTCTGTTCAGTGTGGAAATGACTGCAGCAGGAAGGAGGAGAAGACATTTGTGTTTGTTTGTGTTTCAGAGGGAAAAAGAAATATGAAAAATAAGAAAAATAGAGGAGACGCTAAATCAGTTAAAATGAAAAGTTCTTTGTTTGCTGCTTTACATGAATCCAACTATATTAAAATGCTTGTTTTGCCGAAAATTATTCGGAGAATTTCAAATTTAACGAAAATAAAGTAAATTTATTTATCACATTTAGGAAACATTTCCATCCACATCAAATTTTGTCCACAAATATAGGATAGATAGGAGGCCATCAGGGAAGCTTATGCTGAAAAGTAATGTAAAGTAATTGAAAGCTCTGAATATGACCCCACATCTACGACCTGATTGGACAGATTTCACTCATTCTTCTGTAAGCACAGCCAATCAGCAGCAGTGAAACTAAATGGAAAAAGCATGGAGAGATTTCAAAATGCTTTTTGTACAAATATAATATCTCAAATAATTAAAATTCAACATTAAACTGACGTGGAAACATTTTTATGTTTGGTCATGCACACAGTCATTTTGAGATTTTATTTGAGTGTTTGTTTCTTTAGATTTCACATTAATGGCGTCATATAATGCCTCATTTGCATATTTAAACATCTTCATGTGAAACCAACTGATGAAGATTCATGGCGATATCTTTGAGTTACAGAGGCCTGGGTTCAGCTATCATTCAGAGAATGAGTCATACAACATTTGATTCATAAAAATATGAAGATGATTGATGGTTTTTTTTTTTTGTCTGTTGACAGTATTTTCTGATAAAGAGAGATATCCTAAATTCCCTCCGTAAAAACATTCAAATCTAATATGCCAGCAACATGACACGAGAAGTTTGAACCTGGATTCATGCAATGTTTATGTTCTGAAACGATCGGAAAATGAGTGCATTTTTAGTTAGATAACGTATCATTTGTATATTTAAACATCAAATTTCAGAAAACCTGTTTTTCATGTGAGTAATATACTAGGGAGGTTTAATGGTAGATTGAAGTAGTGTCTCCTCTCAATAAAAAAAAGAAATGTTGGAGCATTTTGAATTGATTTGATCACTTTTGGCTTGAGAATAAAGCGTGTCTTGACAGCAGTTTCCCAAGGGGACGAGGGTCAAATGGAGAAATCTCAGCCGCTGCTCAATGAATTGAATATTGATGTATTGATCATGAAGCATATCGACCAGCTAAAAATGTATTCTGCTCATTGTGTCATGGGGGACCATAACAAACGTTTCACCTCCTGATCTTTGATGGTGAGTTCAGGGACGGGACTGTTTAAATCAAGAGAAGCTGGCTGCTGAGTACAAGTACAGTGCAAGTTGTTTGTGTTCAGAAATATTAATTCAGCGTTATTTCACATATTTCTTTTTTTAAAATCGAGATTCTTTGACAGAAAAACAGAAATCACAGCTGTGTCTGTACGCAGCCAGACTCTAATATAAATAACAGAGACAGAAAAACAATAAAGACTTCTGAAAATGAATAATTAAACATCCACTCCAGACCTAACAAACCATTCTTTAACTCCGCTCTCACCACCGAAGAAGAAAACAATATCCCTGAAGCTTCTCCAACTTGAATCTCATCTACATTCACACGTCTCCATAAATGATTTAGTCGTATTCATTTCTGCCAGCGTTACTCCGTGTCGTCCTTTACTTCCCACTTTGTTTAAATAATTTTTTCATCACGCCATATGACACCATCTTCTGGTTTATTTTTACTCTTCCAGTTAAAGACTTCAGCTTTTACTTCCAAAACACACACACACACACACACTAACCCCGCAACCGTTTATAAAAGGAGCCATTTCACGTCAACTAAGTCCTTTTGTGGAAAATCACACCTTGTAAAGTCGAGCACAGCTCCGAAAACTCGGACTGCTGAACATAGAAGAAGCACTGTTAGATGCAAAAACACGAGTTATCCAGTAGCAACACATTTTTGTTCAACTCAATCACCCGGGTTTGAGATTTCGAAGGTATCACTACCCCCAAGAGGAGCTTTATCTCTCCAGAAGGGAAGACATGTGAGTACTCACCTCACGGATTGAATATAAATGGCCAGCTAGAGCTGATCTGTTACTTTCTCTGTATTCTATTACAAATCTATTGAAGTATTTAAACATTCAAATCTCTCCGTGATATAAGAGATTGTTTTGTTTTAAGTCACTCTTTAAAGGTCCAGTGTGTAGGATTCTCCCATGCGTCACCCTCTCCTTCCAAGCATGTTAGGAAAAACTCTGGTTGCCAAATGGAAATTGAAAGCAAAAGTCCTTATCTAGATCAGTATTTACTTTGTCTGTTCTGGGCTACTGTAGAAAAATGGTGGTTCAACATGGCGGACTCCATGGAAGAGGACCCGCTCTCTCTGTAGGCTCATTTTAGGGCAACGAAAACATACTGGTTCTTATTTTCAGGTGATTATATACTCAGGGATGTAGTGGTAAAAAAAGAGGTGGGTAAACTATACATTTTGGGATCGGGGGACCACGACATTGTAAGGGCCAATTCATAGTCGACGCAAGCATGACGCAAGGAGGCTACGATGTGTATTTTATGAAACAACTTTTCTGACACATAGGATTGTGTGTGTATGAGTGTTTGTAAATGTGCATGTGTGTGTACTTGTATGTGTGTGAATGCATGTATGTATGTTTGTGTGTGACAAGGGTTCCCTGAGGTCTCTACTCTGTATCAGTCATAATTCGAGATACACAATACGCATGTTTGAGGTTTATTAAATCTTAATAAAGAGAAAAATAATGTCAGTGTGAAAGAAAGCAAAAAAAAGAACAATATCAAATAATCATTATAGCACTGAACTTAACTTTGTAGCTACCCATAGTCAGCGCCGGTCCTGGCCACATTTGCGCCCTGGGCAAATGTGCCCCCCCCCCGCCCGTGCGCCCCTGGATGCGCCGTGCGCCCCTGGATGCGTGCGCCCCCATCGGTCTGTCCGACGCCCCCCTCTGCCTTGTCAACACCCCGCTCCCGCGTATAGGCTACGCAGTGATAAAACCCACAAGAACTCATGCTTGCAGGATCTACTAGTTGTAGGCAATTGAAAAATAACGGGAAAGCGTTATTAATATCTGTAGTTTATAAAACAAGAGACATGCGTGCGTAAACTGTATGTAGAGGTGGATAAACTATGATTGGACGTGCGCAAACTGTATTTAGAGGTGCGTAAACTATATTTAGAGGTTCGTAAACGCTATTTCCAAAAATCTGGAGGTGGGTAAACGGCGTTTACGTGCGTTTACCCACCACTACATCCCTGTATATACTAATGGAAATCTTACACACTGGACCTTTAAAGTTCTGATTCGCTAAAAGCCTTCACATTGATTTTCACATATGTGAATAATCAGGTCTTGTTCCATTCCCTGGAGTGAATATCCAAATAAAGCCTTCCCTTCTGGTGGCAGAGCAGATATGTATCTGTGATTCTTGTGCCATGCAACATTTGGTGACCTGTCAAGGTCAACCTCAACCAATCGCAAATACAAATACAGCATTGGCTGTTTTGCGATCATCTAAAAATACTTTTAAGGAAAGTAAATGTATTAATTTAATTAAATAAAAATGAGACCGTTCCTATTTGACGAATCTTTATGGACCACATTTTCCTAAACTCCTCAAACTGGATGATTTCCAGTTGAGGCCATAAGAATCTTTCAGGCACCCACATTGTGTTCTGATGTGCCAGAAATAATCAGAGTAGGATTTGGTTGCACTGCAACGCCTACCTCTTAAAAAAAAAAAAAAAATCTAAATGTTTCCATAACTAACTTTGGACATGAAATAAAGCTGTTCGCTAAAGTACTCTTCTGGCAGAAAGACATTTATCACACTGCGCTGACTCCGTGCTTGAACAGAATGGGTGTAGATAAAAATGAAACACACCAACGACGAGAAACTGAGGGAAGATTTCATGATTGATCAAACTCTGCTGACACCAAGAAATGATAACATCAGCACAATCTACAGCAGCCTGTCATGGATATTGAAATAAATGAAATCGACGTAACGATTATCATTTTTCTAATGTAAATGCATCATCATTATTTGAGAAGCAATCAGTATGATTAAATATGAAAGAAGCTTTGTGTAAGTACTTCTGGCAGAATGACATTTATCACATTACTGACATTCCATATATATATATATCTATATTTATATAGATATATATATCTATATATCTATATTCTTCACAGCTGCTGTATTATTTATAATATTCTTATATATATATATATATATATATATATATATAATACAGCAGCTGTGATGTAAGGGATAATGCACAGCGAGCCGGCCATTATTGCAAAATAAACCACGGAAGATGGAATTATTACACGGCTACTCACTCAAATTAATAATTTAAAAATGATTTTGTTGATATAAAAAATATTTTATTACATCTGCTGTGCTTAAGTATCTACGATTGCAACTGCATCCATAGCAACCTTCCGTTATTTATTCCGTAGTCTGTTATACAGAAATAACCGACCCTAGAATGCTGTATTTGACCAATCGAATAGAATCGAGTACTCAACAGGGCCATGTAATAATTTGAAGTAAACACTTCTAACATGTAACATGTGTAGGATATATGCTTCTTTTACCTTCAGCAAGGAGGTGTAGAAGTTTCTCCACCATCTTTACCTGAACTTAACCATCCCAGTAAATTTCATACCTCCAACCAATCACAGTGCGGCTTCAACCTAGGTGGTCAAATCTATAACTTGTACTATATTTACCCAAGTGTATATCTAATATTCCAGTAATATAATAAATGATTATGTATGTATGGTATCCTGGAAGAGGACAGAAATATTTGATGTGATGTCGAGGACCATGGCATCCAGACACAATGACCACTGATGTTCACCATGTTTAATTCCATATTAAAGCAGAGTGTATTTATTCTGTTTCCCTGTTCGAAAACTTAATCGCTGTGAAGCTCCTATGATGCACTTTGAGTGGTGCTCATAAAGATTTATGAGGTGGGATAAAAAAAAAGGTTTTACCCGTCACTTCAGGTCCTGGTTTTCTATATTTTTTCCATTCATATTCATACTAATAAAACTCACAGCTGTTCTAAACAAAACTATAAAACGACAAGCCAACTAAAAGGTCGCAATGTCACCGTGTGTCATCAGAGGCATGTGTAGCTCCTATTTCTGGTTATCCACTCTCCTGTAATACAAGCAAAGCCCTCTGTGTTTCTAAATGATGTTTATGTGGAACATCTGAACTATTAAATCGTAATGAGTTTCCTCAAAGTCCAAATTTATGGTTCCAGAAGACGGAGGAATGTTAATAAGTTCTAGTAAATCCAGATGTTGAGAAACATGTGGAGCTGTTTTGGTTCACGGATTTCACGGGCCAACATGCTCCGAGTACAACAATGCAAATCACAAGTCCGACTGCATTTTCAAACAATTTCATTCAATTGCTGTTGTTACAGTGCTGCTTTCGGGGTAATTCAGAGTAAATACAAAAGCGCACGTTTATCCACAGATCTGAGCTTCCGTAATAAGGTTAAACCAGATGAAATGTAGGTGAACCCTGAGGGGAAACTGAGCCATTATGGCCTCACAACGAACAGAGAGAGAGCAAAGAAAAACACGGTGGAGTGGGGAAATTAAATATGCACGACAGCCAAATTCAATACGTGAGGAAAAGTGGTGCTGTGGCATCATGTGGATGTGCAATAGATAAGAAAGTACATTAGAAATATCCATGAAATAATCAGCTTTTAGTTGTATAACTTCAATTTTAAATGTATAACTGGAAGTAATTAAAAGTTCAAATATATTTCTCCTTCCACAACTCCCTGTGTCATTGTTACCAGTCAGAATGTAATTATAGATATTTTAAAATGACATTTGGCCCAGTCAGAATGTTATTATAGTACTGTTAAATGAAAGCTTTGACTTTTGGCTATGAATAAATATCTGTAATGTGAATCCCTTCAGTCCGATAAATAATAAAAACAGTTTTCAAACAGTTTTCAGCTCATCCTCTCTATCTTCCAAATCCAGGAATTCAATTTTAATTAAGAGAAAATAATGAATGAAAAAAATTCAATTTAAATTCTATTGACTTAAAATAATAAACCAATCCCCTCATGATCCACGTACTCGAGCTTTCCCTCAGCTTTTAACTGCATCATATCGCCTTCTTCTTAGAATAAAACTCTTAATATCAATTCAGACTGATACAGAACATGCATATAGAAAATGATTGCATGTTTTTTTTTTACAGGGTCCTGACATGTCAACAGATCTATCTCCATGCTATCTGAGCAGACTCGCTGATGAAGACCATGTAATGTGGCTGAGAACACCAGAAAAACACATTTCTTATTACATTTTGTCATGGTTTTCTAATTTCAAAATAACATTTAAGATAATATTATTGTTATCCCATCATACTTCACTCTGCATTCACTGGAGCTCATAGGCTGTGTTACACATGGCGTATAAAAACAGTTTTTTTTTTCCTGTCAGTGTGTCAGTATGTGTGCGGTGTGTCCAATCAGTGTGTCTGCCCGTGCGTAATGCGCCAATGTAGCCTCATTTCTCTGCGCCCACCTCTTCCCTCCTGTCCAATGAGAAGAGGCAGCTTTTGGAGCAGCTAGGAAAGACCTTGCCTGGGTGATATTGCTCAGTGTGTTTTTTTTTCCTCTCTCTCTCTCTCTCTCTCTCTCTCTCTCTCTCTCTCTCTCATCCCGCAGAGCTCCACTCCTCCATTAGTGTGGAGCTGTGCGTGGAGTTCGGACGCTGCAGCATCACCTGCGTCAGGGTCGGTTGGTTGGAGACTTCTCACACCCTCTGACTGAAAACACCTTCACAGAGAGGCTCACTGTAAGTACCCAGCACTGGGTCGTTTTAATATATTTTTTTTATTATTTATTTTTTATTTTTTGTTGGTTGAGTTCACACATCTCGAGCGGCTGTGATCCTTCAGTCAAAACTCCATTTACGAATGTGTCACTTTAACCGTTCATCGCTTCACGTTCTAAGCACACACCTGATGAAACACTACACAGTAATGTTCCAACAAATAAAGCACACTCATATAATCGGCGTGTGTATTGTGTGAAAAGCAGTGCTTACGTTCTGTTAAATTACATCTTAATTAACCGGCTGGCGCTTCTCAGCGCAGCGCAGTGCTGAGTGTTTTGGCGGAGGAAAACTGTGGAGACAACAGGCAAAGCTACTCTGTTATTGGACATACTGCTGCAATATGTTTGATCTGCACGCCGAATTGAAGTGTCATCACAAATGAATAAGACAGACTTGTAAATTAATTTATTACCCATGTGTGGTATTGTGGATAATCACGTTTTTTTCTTAAATTAGTAGCGTTTTTTCATGAAGTCTGGTGTGACTACCTCCTGGTGTGAGGGGGGAAAGCGCAGTGAGCACGACTCCTGAAATATCTACTGTACATCTGAATATTTGAAGAATGCTTTATGATCAGAAGAATGCTTTATGATCAGATTATGACAATCCAGCGTGAAACCAAATGTTGAAAATCTGAGCCACGCATGCAGTCCGTCCTGTAACCACACTAAATTCACACATAACCTGAACATTCTGATTTTTTTTCAGCATGTCGACCAGCTGCTTTGATTATAGACTACCAAGCCTTATGATAAAAACACTCAATTTGTACAATCAGGAAAAGAGGTTGCCTAAATAAACAAAAGTTGACTTATTGGAGCCCATGAGGAATAGAAGCCAAAAATGAAATGTTATTTTGTACCATGAGGCAAAAGCAAGATTTTTTTTATAGAGCGGATACACATATTTTCAAATCTGATAAGACTGTTTGGAAACATTGGGAATACGCAAAGGACCCAAGCGTGAAACCAGGGCCACCAGGGCAAAACTCAAAATCACACCTTGTTGTCACAGGTTTGAATCTCTGCTTCCTGGCAAACATTAAAGCCCACATCATGTTTTGTTATTGGTCTTTGTGGGATGCCTGTTTTCCTCCATGCAAGTGGAAATACTCCACATGTTCTGTGTGTGTGTGTGTGTGTGTGTGTGTGCCGTGCTGCTGGCCTTAATGGCAATCAGTGGTAGACTAAGCTCAATGGAAAGTGAGTGTTAAAATCAATATTATGCCATGAGACAGATGAAATGGCTTCAGCGTTAATCATCCAGAAGTGCCGATGCTGATTGACTTCAGAACTCAATGTCCTGTTGGGAGGTTTTTTTTCTTCTATCGTTTGGTCTGATTGAATTCCAAATGACTCTACATATTTAAGTGATGCAGCAAAGCGTTATTATTTCTGGGTCGAAACATAAAAATAAATAAAAGTACACGTTGAAGTTAAAGTTGTAAATTCAGGACTCCTGTCATTAAGAGCGAGGGTGTTAAACATCCATTTTCTTGGAAACATTCATAAATTATGCATAACACATTAAGAGACTATTTTAGCATGAAGACAGATCACTCTGTGTAACTCCCCTGCGAGGAAAACTGCCTTTGGCTGCAGCAGAACGCCTATTTGGCAAATTCATTTGTGCTGCGATTACTTCTGGCCTCTGCATGGCTTGGCTCAACTCGCCCCAGGCTTTTTTCTTTTCTTTTTTTTTTCTTTTCTTTTCATTTTTTGCGCTTGTCTTCCACTTAGCCTACATGCACAGAAATAGAAGTAAAAAAAGGCGGATGACAGGATGCGTGTTCACTTCCGTGGATGTTTATTCAAAGTCAGTTTGGTGTGACTCAATCAGTGGGCATCTTTAGCAGACCTTGTTCTACTGTATTTTACTGTGCGTCACTCAGTCCAGAAATTTATGTAGTTTTACAAGATATAATATGTCATATTTTCACATTTAAATGTCTAAAAAAATGCTAGACAGAAGAATAGAATTTTCTAATTTTATTTAAGGTAACGGTGCATTTAATACTTGTAGTTGCTATAACTTACGGCTAAACATGGGTACATCAGAGAGGGAGAGGCAGGAAGTCGCCAAATGTGACATAACTTGAATAAAAGCGTCATGCTCATAATGGGAATTGTTGGGTCCCTATAAATAATAGACCTGCTCTCTATATTGAAAGTATCATGAGATAACTTCTGGTCTGATTTTGCACTATATAAATAAAAAAGAATTGAAAACTTTAATATATTACCTCATTCATGAACAATTTCTCTCTAGTCTCCCGGGTTGTTTATCATTAAAAACAACAACTCCCACGATGCCACGCTACCTAACGACATCATCAAACCACGTCTTTTGTTTTTGTTTTCATGTGAGAGACCCCCTAGTGGCAGAAATGATTTAAATCAGTCTAAAATTGGCAAAAGTATCATTTGTATCTTAAGAAAGTACATAAGATTATGATGAGTACTGGACAGGTATACTCATCCATCCATCCTACAAAAACACTGAGGTTCAATACCTAGCCTTGTATAAATGTCAGTCGCATTGCTTGTCAATACTATCTGATGTCATGTTCCCACCTCATGCAGTGATTGGTCAAGTGTGTAAATGTGACAGGAGGAGGAGTCTGAATCTCTCTTTTAGGCTTCACTTTGTCTGAATGGTGGTTCTCTTTACTGTACTGGACTGTAGTTGCCATTCGGAACAGATATAACACTTTGGAACTTTGGATGTGATGGAAAAAAGACTTTTGTAGGATGGTTCCACATCTCATGATCTCTGTTCAGTTTCAACGTTTAGTGAGAATGCAGGGAGGTGGTGTGTTCATGTAGCAATGCAGTGTTCATTAGTGTCCTCTAACCCAAACCACAAGCTTTTGTCCCTTGCATGACTACCAAATGATCATTTCGAAACACTGGCATTTAGAGAAATCCTGAGTTTTGCAGAATGGTCAACAAACAACAAAGGGGCAGCTGTTTTAATGCAAGAATTTCAGTTTATATCCGTCGCTGATGTTCAGTGTCAGTACAGTAAGTGCTCTGTTACAAATCTGAATGTTCTGTACTAACGTTCTTGTCTGGTGACGGGGTTGAAAAAAGAGGAGTTGTATCTAATTTATTTAAAGCTTTAGTCTAACAACCCCTATTACCATCCTTAACCAGGAACGGAGCGCTACAACTAATCATTTGCTTGTCTTGTACAAAAAACAACATAGACATTCATCTAACAACGATAGAGAGAAAAGAAGTCAGTCCTCACACTTGAGCCAGACAATGTTTGACACTCTTGCTCGATAAATGATCCGTTCAGCACTTAGTAAAAATGTTAAATATCTAAAATATCCACCCGGTGACTGTACTTGAGGTGTAAAAGGAGTAGAAAGTGGTTTAAATCTTTTTCCTGGCTGCCCACTCTCACATATTAGACCTACTTAGAGACAGTCGCTCTGCGGTGTCTTGGACTAAATCCCGGGGCCGAGCGGCGGGCTTCACTATCTAGGATTAGCAGTTCAGACTGGGTGGTCAGAGCATTTTGTAGACTGCCGAATCCTCTTTTAGACAATTAATGTGCCTTCAGCTTAACCCCACGTCTTACATGACTCAGTCAGTCATTTTCTTTACTCTCCCGTGCAGTCGGGTTCACGAGGACACGGGCTGAAAAGCAAGGACACTCTCGGGGGCTGACGAATATAGATCACGGCTTGTTTGCTGATGCCGGGCTTGACAACATTTACTGTGGCCATCAAATCAATTTGTGCTCTTAACCCTAACCCAATCCTGTGAGACACTCAGCAGAATAATATCCTTCATAACTGCTGATGGAGATGGTTGAAATGGTCTTTGCTTTTCTTCACAGCAAGACAAGATTAACAGAATAGCTTCAGCTTGATTTGAAAATGACTTTATTCTTCTCTTTCTTTATATCCATGTCAGCACTGCAGCCATTATCAGGCACATTTACATCATCATGTAAAAATGATTTGAATTGATATTATTGACTGCTTGCTGCAGTGCTTCTCATTTCATTATGTTTCTTTTTTTGTAAAATCACATTGAAAGGCTGGGCAGGGCTTAGCTCTGACTGCTGGGTTTAAATCAGCTGACAGGTGGAATGGATGACTGGAAATAAGCTGGAAGGGGAAATCTGTACCCCGAGGCTAGACCAGTTAGGAACAAGTCATCTGAAAACTGTTTCAGAGATTTCTCTGTTAGAATTCCAGGAGAAACAATGACACTTTGCAGAATACTGAACGTCACAGCAGCGCTGTCTTAAAGTACCAGTGGGTTCGATTTTGACGCGTCTAGCAGTGTTGTCACCTCATCCTCTCTTCTTATGTGCATGCTTTAAAACATGCGATAACGCAAAAGGCCCTATTTAGAACCAGCGTTCAGTTTGTCAGATCCGAATTGTAGAAACATGACGGTTCAACATGGCCAACTCCATGTAAGAGGACCTCATGTAAGAGGACCTCAAATTAGCTACAGAGACCAAAACAGTTTTTTGTACCAGGCTGTAAACATGTTTATTTCTGCTGTGAAACATGGGGACTTATGGAGACTGACTCACTTCTGGAGCCAGCCTCAAGTGGACGTTTGAGGAACTGCAGTTTTTGGCACTTGTGCATTGGCTTCACTTGCGCAGCCACAGAGGTTGCTGCTTGGTCTGTAGAGTTGGGTAAAGTAATGTTATGATTATTCTATTCCATTTCTGCCATATTCTATGAATAGTCCCATAAATCTGACACACTGGACCTTTAACTGCTGTGTTTCATGGTCTGGCTCCTTTTAGCAGAACAGTATTGGTTTGTCTGAGCCAAAAGTAAAAATATCTTCTGATCTGCAACCTTGTGGTAAAGCCTCTGCTCTTGTTCCTGTCCCTGCTTTCCTTAACCAAACAATTTTCCCTTCCTGCAATGCACCTTTGAACTTGACACAGAGACTGTTGAGGTGCTTAGGGATGTACAAGCACTCCTCCTTTATCTTAATGGCAGCCTTGTCCCGGGGCAGTGGCTGGACAAAGAGGAAGTGCCCTTATCTCAGAGAGGGACAAGAGCCTTGTCTGCGATCCTGAAGGGGATTCATGATCACAGCTTGGCAAGGTGACTGTCGTCACAGCACTGCTAGGTGGAGTTGTTAGTGCTGAAAGAACACTGAGAGGACAGAGGAAAGATGTTTGTGTTTGCTCATCACTCATTATGATCCTCCTCCACCAGTCTCAGTCATCAGACATCATTATTTTACTCATGGTGAAGCAGAGTGTGTCAGCGTTCATATCAGAGCTGCTTTATAAGTCCGAGGGAGAACCAGGATGAGCGAGTGAGGAGCAGAATGCTGATCTCATTGTGAAATTCACTGACAACATGGCAGATGGCATCTAATAAGGGTCTTAAAATCACACCGTCACAGGTGGGAATGTGCTGTATGCTTTGGAAATATGGTAAACCAATGTGAGGTAACGCATAACAGAAGTAGGTGAGGAGATATTGACTGGGATAGTGTAGAGGAAGGTTTTTAAAATATATGTCACAGACTGACGATCTTTAAAACAGTTTGCCTCGTTTCCACCGTAGCACAGTTAACCAAAGGAGGCTGGTAGCGAGATGTTGAGTTGTTGAGGCGACAAAATCCAAAATGTAAAGTTTGTACAGAAATACAGTTTTTCTTTATGGATTATATTGATGCCGCTTGGACAACAATGACATCCTTTATTTCATGTTTGAGTGATGTGTTTTTATGGTTAAGGAGTTGTTGTCATATTTGTCATATTTCTTAAAGGGTAAAGATTTTGGCCAGGAGCATAAGTTGAATTCAAACTGAAACACTTGGTAACTGTTAAAGTATGATATGACGTTGACTGCTGTTAGTTACTGGTTTGATTAATGGTTTAATAATAGCCAGCATTCATCATTTTGTGCTATATGGAAATAGTACAAGACATGCGCCGGAAATCTAGCAAATCAAACATGTGTCTGAGATGAGAGGAATATTTTAGAAATTCCAAAACAACCACAGGTTCTTTTGGAGGGCAGGATTTAAAGTGGAAAGAAAGAAAGGAAACACTGTGACCACAAATATGTTCTGGTAGCACAAAAATCCCCCAACATCCTATAATCAGACTGTGACATTAAAACATAGAAAGTCACTTCAAAACAAACAACAAGCTAAAGTTCTGTCTCGCCCAGACACGAGAACAACACACTCACCATGGCAGAAGCACCGGGCCGAACAGCGAGTCTGCCGTGGCGTCTTCGTCAGTGGCAACACTAATTTTGCTTAAAAAACAAACGTCGTTGTTTGAAACTAACTTGTACAAATACATTGCAGTTTATAAAATAATAATAATAATAAAAAGGCAGCAGTATCGCGATAATACCGGAACCGCGATACTTTGTCTGGTATAGTATCGTGGTTACTCATTTTAGTATCGTGACAACTCTAGATTATTCTATTCCATTTCTACCATATTCTATGAATAGTCCCATAAATCTGACACACTGGACCTTTAACTGCTGTGTTTCATGGTCTGGCTCCTTTTAGCAGAACAGTATTGGTTTGTCTGAGCCAAAGTAAAATATCTTCTGATCTGCAACCTTGTGGTAAAGCCTCTGCTCTTGTTCCTGTCCCTGCTTTCCTTAACCAAACAATTTCCCCTTCCTGCAATGCACCTTGAACTTGCAAAGAGACTGTTGAGGTGCTTAGGGATGTACAAGCCCTCCTCCTTCTTAATGGCAGCCTTGTCCCGGGCAGTGGCTGGACAAAGAGGAAGTGCCCTTATCTCAGAGAGGGACAAGAGCCTTGTCTGCGATCCTGAAGGGGATTCATGATCACAGCTTGGCAAGGTGACTGTCGTCACAGCACTGCTAGGTGGAGTTGTTAGTGCTGAAAGAACACTGAGAGGACAGAGGAAAGATGTTGTGTTTGCTCATCACTCATTATGATCCTCCTCCACCAGTCTCAGTCATCAGACATCTTATTTTACTCATGGTGAAGCAGAGTGTGTCAGCGTCATATCAGAGCTGCTTTATAAGTCCGAGGGGAACCAGGATGAGCGAGTGAGGAGCAGATGCTGATCTCATTGTGATTCACTGACAACATGGCAGATGGCATCTAATAAGGGTCTTAAATCACACCGTCACAGGTGGGAATGTGCTGTGCTTTGGAAATATGGTAACCAATGTGAGTACGCATAACAGAAGTGTGAGGAGATTGACTGGGTAGTATTGAGGAAGGTTTTTAAAATATATGTCCAGACTGCGATCTTTAAAACAGTTTGCCTCGTTTCCACCGTAGCACAGTTACCAAAGGGCTGGTAGCGAGATGTTGGTTGTTGAGGCGACAAATCCAAAATGTAGTTTGTACAGAATACAGTTTTTCTTTATGGATTATATGATGCCGCTTGGACAACAATGACATCCTTTATTTCATGTTTGAGTGATGTGTTTTTTGGTCACATAAGGAGTTGTTGTCATATTTGTCATATTTCTTAAAGAG